>NC_092713.1:309476285-309736549 GCF_047496885.1 Scyliorhinus torazame
TCTGTGCGCGCTCTCTCTCTCTCTCTGCGCTCGCTCTCTCTGTCTCTCTCTCTCTCTCTCTGTGCGCTCGCTCTCTCTGTCTCTGTGCGCTCTCTCTCTCTCTCTCTCTCTCTCTGCGCTCTCTCTCTCTCTCTCTCTCTCTCTCTCTGTGCGCTCTCTCTCTCTCTCTGTGCGCTCTCTCTCTCTCTCTCTCTGTGCTCTCTCTCTCTCTCTCTCTGTGCGCTCTCTCTCTCTCTCTGTGCGCTCTCTCTCTCTCTCTGTGCGCTCTCTCTCTCTCTCTGTGCGCTCTCTCTCTCTCTCTGTGCGCTCTCTCTCTCTCTCTGTGCGCTCTCTCTCTCTCTCTCTGTGCGCGCTCTCTGTGTGTGCGCGCTCTCTGTGTGTGCGCGCTCTCTGTGTGTGCGCGCTCTCTGTGTGTGCGCGCTCTCTGTGTGTGCGCGCTCTGTGTGTGCGCGCTCTCTGTGTGTGCGCGCTCTCTGTGTGTGCGCGCTCTGTGTGTGCGCGCTCTGTGTGTGCGCGCTCTGTGTGTGCGCGCTCTGTGTGTGCGCGCTCTGTGTGTGCGCGCTCTCTGTGTGTGCGCGCTCTCTGTGTGTGCGCGCTCTCTGTGTGCGCGCTCTCTGTGTGCGCGCTCTCTGTGTGTGCGCGCTCTCTGTGTGTGCGCGCTCTCTGTGTGTGCGCGCTCTCTGTGTGTGCGCGCTCTCTGTGTGTGCGCGCTCTCTGTGTGTGCGCGCTCTCTGTGTGTGCGCGCTCTCTGTGTGTGCGCGCTCTCTGTGTGCGCGCGCTCTCTGTGTGCGCGCGCTCTCTGTGTGTGCGCGCTCTCTGTGTGTGCGCGCTCTCTGTGTGTGCGCGCTCTCTGTGTGCGCGCGCTCTCTGTGTGCGCGCGCTCTCTGTGTGCGCGCGCTCTCTGTGTGCGCGCGCTCTCTGTGTGCGCGCGCTCTCTGTGTGCGCGCGCTCTCTGTGTGCGCGCTCTCTGTGTGTGCGCGCTCTGTGTGTGCGCGCTCTCTGTGTGTGCGCGCTCTCTGTGTGTGCGCGCTCTCTGTGTGTGCGCGCTCTCTGTGTGTGCGCGCTCTCTGTGTGTGCGCGCTCTCTGTGTGTGCGCGCTCTCTGTGTGTGCGCGCTCTCTGTGTGTGCGCGCTCTCTGTGTGTGCGCGCTCTCTGTGTGTGCGCGCTCTCTGTGCGTGCGCGCTCTCTGTGCGCGCGCGCTCTCTGTGCGCGCGCTCTCTGTGTGCGCGCGCTCTCTGTGTGCGCGCGCTCTCTGTGTGCGCGCGCTCTCTGTGTGCGCGCGCTCTCTGTGTGCGCGCGCTCTCTGTGTGCGCGCGCTCTCTGTGTGCGCGCGCTCTCTGTGTGCGCGCGCTCTCTGTGTGCGCGCGCTCTCTGTGTGCGCGCGCTCTCTGTGTGCGCGCGCTCTCTGTGTGCGCGCGCTCTCTGTGTGCGCGCGCTCTCTGTGTGCGCGCGCTCTCTGTGTGCGCGCGCTCTCTGTGTGCCGCGCGCTCTCTGTGTGCGCGCGCGGCTGCGCGCTCTCTGTGTGTGCGCGCGCCGCTCTCTCTCTCTCTCTCTCTCTCTCTCTCTCTCTCTCTCTCTCTCTCTCTCTCTGTGTGCGCGCTCTCTCTCTCTCTCTCTCTCTCTCTCTCTGTGTGCGCGCCCTCTCTCTCTCTCTCTCTCTGTGTGCGCGCCCCTCTCTCTCTCTCTCTCTCTCTGTGTGCGCGCCCTCTCTCTCTCTCTCTCTCTCTCTCTGTGTGCGCCCTCTCTCTCTCTCTGTGTGCGCCCTCTCTCTCTCTCTCTCTCTCTCTGTGTGCGCCCTCTCTCTCTCTCTGTGTGCGCCCTCTCTCTCTCTCTGTGCGCCCTCTCTCTCTCTCTCTCTCTCTGTGTGCGCCCTCTCTCTCTCTCTCTCTCTCTCTCTCTGTGCGCTCTCTCTCTCTCTCTCTCTCTGTGCGCTCTCTCTCTCTCTCTCTCTGTGCGCTCTCTCTCTCTCTCTCTGTGCGCTCTCTCTCTCTCTCTCTCTCTGTGCGCTCGCTCTCTCTGTCTCTGTGCGCTCTCTCTCTCTCTCTCTCTCTGTGCGCTCTCTCTCTCTCTCTCTGTGCGCTCTCTCTCTCTCTCTCTCTCTGTGCGCTCTCTCTCTCTCTCTCTCTCTCTCTCTGTGCGCTCTCTCTCTCTCTCTGTGCGCTCTCTCTCTCTCTCTCTCTCTGTGCGCTCTCTCTCTCTCTCTCTCTCTCTGTGCGCTCTCTCTCTCTCTCTCTGTGCGCTCTCTCTCTCTCTCTCTCTCTGTGCGCTCTCTCTCTCTCTCTCTCTCTCTCTCTCTGTGCGCTCTCTCTCTCTCTCTGTGCGCTCTCTCTCTCTCTCTCTCTGTGCGCTCTCTCTCTCTCTCTCTCTCTGTGCACTCTCTCCACTCCCCCACTACAAATGCTGCCTGACCAGCTTAGTTTTTCCAACATTTTCTCTTTATTTATTCCAGCAAACTTGGGGTTCATGAGGAGATATTGCTAGAAAGATTAAAATTATTATAGGTCCATCGGCTGTGGCTCAGTGGGAACACTGTTGCCTCTGTGTCAGCAGGTTGTGGGTTCAGGTCCCCATTCCAGAGACTGCAGCACATAACCCAGGCTGCCAGTTGCAGTGCCTTACTGAAGCGAGTGCTGCACTGCCTTTCATACAAGACGTTAAACTGAGGCCGTCTGCCTCCTTGGGTCATGTAGAAGATCACACGGCACCATTTTTAAGAGCAGGGGCGTTCTCTGTGTTCTGTCCATCCTTCATCCAACATCACGGGAATAAATGACCAGGTCGTTACCACCTTGATGTTTGAGCTGGCTTCAACTCGTCAAACACGTTCCTGTCTTCAGCGTCTATTTTTTCTAACTGCAGTTATATACTGAACAGCGGGAGAATACCTCCGTTGTGGAAAAGAAAAATATAGCATCTCATCACCTCAAGATGGACTTGCTGTGTGCAAATTGAGTGCCCGCATTTTCTTTGTGACTACAAAACGAAAAGAACATCATTGGATGTAGAGCGCCTTGAATCACACTAGGATTGCAAAAACTGCTACGTTTGTATTTTACACAACTCCGCTGTTTCCTGTTCAGTGTTTAATCTGCAGCTTGAACACCGGAATGTGTTTCAAGAGTTGCAAACCATTGTGAGGAACTTCCAGCAAAAATGTCATGCCAATTTGCAAAAACAAACTGCTGCGATTCTGAGGGGAGGGGGGGATTTGCTGGCGGCGATGGCTGACAGATGGGGATGAAAGATTTGTCACCCTGGCAGCTACTTGAGAAACCTTTCATCCCATCTGCTTGGGGCTGCATTTTGCTGGCGTCGTGACCTCTGCTGCCATTGCACTAAAATGTTTCTGGGCACTCTCTATTCACTTCTCCAGGGACAGCAACACTAAAGCAGAGTCCTGAATGGGAGGTTAAAAGGGGTTTATCGAATGCCAGCGATTAAAGACCTTTCTGTTGTATCCATGGGAACTTATTGACACCACATAAACTTCAGTCATCAAGCATTCCGTTCAGTTGCCTTTCGACTAATTATTTCCTTTCTCTCTCCAGGCTATTTGACATCATCCCAAGCCGTTGGCATTGGCCAGAATAGTAATGAAGCTTGTTTCCTGGTGGAATATGGAAAGTGAGAGCACTTTCCATGTTGCATCCTCTTGAGGTCAATCTTCTTTACCCCCTCACCCCCATTCAATGAAGGCATTGCAGCATGCTGGGGTCCAGTTTGATGAGCAGCCTTCACTCTTCCAAGTTGCCGTTACTCCCTGGACCTTTGACAGCGGCTGTTTGGTTATGGGAGAGGGTTCCAGGCTGGACTGGCCTTTATCGAATATCTTCTACGTGGCTGGTCTACCCCCTTCCATCTCGGGCACCGATTGTAGTCACGTTTACCATCAGCTGGAGATTGACTGAGCTTCGGACAGGAGTCAAACCCAGGACCTTCCTGTATTGTAAAGAGCAGCTTGACTGACCACGCCAGCAGTGAAATCTTCACCGACTATACAGCTGAATTTTCCAACAGGCCATTAAACCCTTGTGCTCCACATAATACTGCAGCTGAGCAGGTTGCACAGGTACTGAGTGTCAGCCTAGTCCCAGTGCTAGTTAAAGCCCAAGGGTTTTGATGTCCCATTACACATTGCAGAAATATTGCTATCCTCTTGATGAATTGGTTTCTTCCAAACTCTGTTCTCGAGCTATCAACTCCATCCCTCTCCCTGGCAGCAGTCCGACACGAAACCAGACTTTTCCCAAACCTGGTGTCATATTTCACCCCTGAGATGATCTTCTGACCACAAATTTGTGATCACAAAGGTAGCCCATCTTGACCTTCGTAACATTGCCTGACTTCACCCCTGCCTGAACTCATCTGCTGCTGAAACCCTTATTCGTGGCTTCGTAACCTTTCGACTTGACTGTTTTAATGGCTTGAGGTCATCCGAAACGCCACTGCCAAATCTTGACTCGCACCGAACCTCATTTCCCTCTCTCTGTCCTGTGCTCGCTGATCTGCGCTGGCTCCCACTAAAGCTAGACCTTGATTGTAAAATTCTCATCTTTGTTTACAAATCCCTCCATGCTCTCACCAATCCCTGTCGCTATAATTGCTTCCAGTCCCACAAGCCTTCAATACCTACCCTAAATTCTGGCCTTTTGAACGCACCAAATTTTTAACGCTCCACCATTGGTGGCCATGTCTTCAGTTACCTAGGCCCTACACTCCAAATTCCCACAGACACCTCTCTATCTAACCTTCCTCCTTTCTGACATTCCTTAAAACCTACCTCTTTGACCAAGCATCCGATCATCTGACTGAAATATGTCTTTCTGTGACTTGGTGTCTTTCTTTATTTAATAATGCTTCTGTGAAGCAACTTGGAATGTTTTATCATGTTAAAAGTGTGATGCAAGTTGTTTTAATAATTGTTTACCAATGAAATACACTTTTGTGTGATTTTTTTCATTAAAGTAAGTACGATATTAAAGCAATGAAAACCAATCTTAATTATATCCAATCAAGTCGCTGAGAGAGCAGCTTCATTTGAAAGCAGCAATGTCTGATTCGGCTTACAGGCAGGAATCTGAATTGTGGAACTTGGGGTTCCCTTGGCGCGATGTTGTTTCTGGGTAGCTATCCTACTCATCTTAGAGGCACGGTAGACCCCTCGCTGTGCGTGCAAGTCCCGGATCGGCTGATGGGAGCCGTATCGCAGTCCACCACTATTCAAGTGACTAGGTGAGAGAAATGAAGTAAGGCATGATGTTGGATGCAAAATGTGTGGAAATCATGAGTTACCTCATTTACTGTCCTGAACGTGGGTCACCTAGCCTCCATGTACAATAACACTTGCAAAAAATAAATAATTCAGCAAAAGTAGAACTGCAATTAAAAGCATCACTCACTTTAGTCACAAGCTGACACTGCAGCTCTGCACCTGGAAGATGTCCTCTCGCGTCGCAGCGCAAACATACGCCACCTTTCAAAAACTCTCATCCTTTTATTTCAAATCCCGCTGGCCTCACCCTCTCTGATCTCCCCTCGCCTTACAACTCTCCACGGGGCTGGTTTAGCACAGTGGGCTGAATAGCTGGCTTGTAATGCAGAACAATGCCAGCAGCGCGGGTTCAGTTCCCGTACCGGCCTCCCCGAACAGGCGCCGGAATGTGGCGACTAGGGGCTTTTCACAGTGACTTCATTGAAGCCTACTTGTCACAAGCAATTATTATTATTAGATCTCTGTCTTCTCGTGTGTCCCTGATTTTCACCCGTCGTTGGTGGCCATGCCTTCCATTTCCTCGACCATAAACTGCTAGGATTCTCTCCATGTCTCCTCATTTAAATTGCTCCTTAAAACCTACCTCGGTCACGGTCATCTATCCTTAATGCTTCCTTGGATAGCCTGGTTTCAAATTTTGTTGAAAATGAACACTTTAAAGCACTCAGGATATTTTATGTTAAGGATACTATATAAATACAAGATAATTAAGGAGTATGGAGTGAGGCACTGCGTAGGGTAAACGGGACCTCCTCCTGTGCAAGAATGAGCCCTGATGCAGTTTAAGGTGGTGCACAGGGTGCTTATGACCTGGGCGAGAATGAGTGGGGTCTTTCAGGGGGTGGCAGATGAGTGTGAGAGGTGTGGGTGGGGGCCAGCGAATCACGCGCACATGTTTTGGGGTTGCGTAAAATTGGGAAGATTCTGGGCGGGAGTGTTTGTGGTCTTAGCCAGGATAGTGGAGGAGGGGGTGGACCCGGACCCTTTGATGGCGATATTTGGGGTTTCAGAGAAGCCGGAGATCTTGGATAGAAGGAAGGCCGATGTCTTGTCCTTCGCCTCTTGAGTGCATGGCGGTGAATTTTACTAGAGTGGCGGTCGGCATCGCCACCGGAAGTAGTGGTTGTTTTATATGCCACTTGTATCCTAATTATACTGTTGCTAAATGTTTATTTCTTTTGTTGGCTCTGAATATGGCGGTCAATATGTGGTCGCCTTCCTTAATTCTAATTACGTTTGCTCTAGAGTCGCCAGGTATCTTTCGATACCCCCATAAGGTTCAAACCTAATACTGATCAAAGACTCGATACACCAGTTAGTTAGTTCAAAGTCAAATGCTAATTTATTTACACACACAGTTAAATATGCTCATGCACAAATACTACAGACTAAACTATCACTACTGCTAAAGCCTATACTTAGCTTCGGGCGCCCACTCAGTCAGAGGAACAATGGCCGTTGTTCGGTTCTGAGGCTGCTGGGGTGGAACTGGTACGGGATAACAGCTAAGGTCGTCTGTCTGGTCGCGTGCATTGACCTTGGACTTACTTGTTTCTGGTGCAGCTGGTGGACAGGTCTCTCCTCGGTGAGAGCTGGATCCAAGAGAACGATTCTCTCTTGGAGGCTCCTTCTTATACCCAAAGGGGCTTCGCGCTCTTTTGGGCGGGCCTTTAACTTGGCCCCAATCAATTGGGCTGTTTCTCGATCATTCCTCGCGATTTCATCCAATAAAGGGTGGGTGCCCTGATCGCTGGGCGTGTCCTAGGTGGCCGTTGGCCTGCTTTGTTCTGGTCTCCTCTCTTCTGGCGCCGGGGTGTCTGCCTTAGTATCGGTTACTCAAATGTTACTCTTTTGTTCCCGGAGATGGGCCATTAGTATGCTAATGGGCCTACAGTTTTGGTCTTGTCTGGGAGCTGCGGCTCCAATAAACAGACAAACCCTGAACCTGCTTGTTTTCTCAGTATTGTCCATTTTCCCTGCAACCTTTGCGAGGTGTCCATTTTGTAACCGGGAAGTGGCCATCCCAGATGGCTACAATACCAAAGCAAAGATCTCTGGGTTCACATAAACAAAGCTATGAAGGTGTCACGGTCAAGTTGATAAAGCAGTCTGGAAGCATCCTGACAGCGTTGTGAACATGGAACTCGTCACCGTAGTGAGTACTTGAGGTGAATCGTATGGAATGCAAAGGGAAACTTGATGAGCACAAGGGAGGATATGTTGATGGGATGAGATGAAGTAGGTGAGGGAGGATAAACGTTGGCACTGGTTGAGACAAATGGCCCGTTTGTGTGCTGTTAATACTGTGTAATATACCCCACCACTTGACAGTGTTCAGAACGCCTTGTCAGAAGTGAGTTGGTGAAGAGGTCATGGAGTCATTGCACACTTTTGGAGATGGTGTCGGAGAGCACCCTACCAAGAGGAGGGTGGGGATGGTTTCCACAGCAAGAAACTTAAGGTGGATGTTATGAGTCAGGGTTTAGAGAATCCCAAAGTGTATCATGGAGTTCACCTGACCCACAACTTTTAATAGATTGTGGTATGGGGAGCACACGGCCCACTCTACAGGTGTCGTATAGCAGAAATGGAAAAGTATTTGTTAAAGCAAAACAATGTTTATTCTATGAACTCAAGTTAACCTTTTTGAAACATAGTGAAAATCTTAGCAACCATTAATTCAAATACAACCCCCAAAAAATACAACACTAAGCTTTCCTTTAACATCCATAAGACTTAAAACACCTTTTACCAGAAGCACATCAGATTAAAGTCACTACTGTTATTAGTTTTAAATCACCAGGATCAATTTAGTCTTTAGATTACAGAGGGAGACTCTAATACACCTTCTGGCTGTGACTGCAGCTATCCAGCTCTGAAAACGAAACTAAAACACAGCCTGCAGCAAACAGCCTAAAACGAAAGTAAAAAGCTGACAGACAGCCCACCCTCTGACATCACTGCAGTAATAAACACCCATTTCTTAAGGTACTCTCACTACAGATACTTATATACATACCCATTTATAAACACCCATTTCTTAAAGGTACTCTCACATGACAGATTGTTGTCACTTGGCCAGGACAAAACTAGATATTTGGGAAACTTTTGTATTGTTGTAAACTTTAGTGTCTAGAGGATGGAACAGTGCCCATCTCAGAATCCCAGTGTCAAAGTTCAAGCACTCCCACATGTGGTGGGGCACAACTCAATGCAGGGTAAAGCTTCTCACTCAAATTTAACAACATGTTGCAAATTCAGAAATGGTCCCGGCTACACAATGAGACGTAGTCTGTTCCCTGCACAAATAATTCTACGTGCTCCCAGTTAGCCTGAATTTTGACCGAGTACTTTTTCAGGCTGTTGGTGTTTGACAACGATGTTGGCAACAAACTGCATTTATATAGCTCTGTTAATGCAGGGAAATGAACTGAATAGTTAAAATAGTAAAAACAAGTGACAAAGATCCCTGATAGTATGATTTTCGCAGATTGCAATATTTCCGGATCCCTTGTTCTGTGTAATAATCATCAAATTAACGAGTGGTATTTAGAGACATAATGTGGTTGTTTATTAAATAAGGTAAATGTTTGTAATTATTTTTATTACAGGCACCAAGATGCTCTGATATGGGAAATTTCTTGAATCCATCACTTTCTTTTCCCTTTCGGCTAATGTTCAACTCCTGAATATTGAACATAGGGCCTCATGTCATCCAAACAATGGCCATAGTTCTGCTTTGGCAAGACGTTATAGTTAATGTAGTGATTTGCACAGAACAAAATGTCTCGGGGCACTTTGATGTAGCTGTAATGGATACTGAACAAAAGATCGGAGAGAAATAAAAATTGTGCATTTACGTAGTAACTACGACCTCCGGATATCCCAATTCACATTACTCTCGAAGTGCAGTCACTGTTGTAATTTAGGAAAACATGGCAGCTAATATGTGCACAGCGAGGTTCTACAATGTTCAGCTAATGCTTTGTGTTGTTTGAAGGGTATTGTCCAGCACCCTGGAGGGAACATCTCCGCTTTTCCTTGGCAACGTTATCGTGAGATTACACTCATTAGAGGGCAGATGGTGCCATGATTTAATATCTTATCTGAAAGGCAGCATTCTTGACCATCCAGCACAGAGCTGCAATGTCGGTCTGGATTAGCTTCAGGTTGCTGGAGCCTGTTCAGGAGCAGAGCAGCTGCAAATGAGGAAAATCAGGGATTCACAAGAGGCCAAGTCTGAGGAGTGCCGAGATCTGAAAATTGTAGGGTTGGAGGAGGTTACAAAGGGGTGAGGCTATAGTGGGATTAGGAAACCAGGATTATTTTCATTATTTGGAGTTGTCGCCAGACCAGGAATCAATATAAGCTTAGGGATAACAAGCGATCGGGACATGGTGTATGTTAGGATACGGGCAGCAGAGTTTTGGAGGAGTTCAAGTTTATGGGGGGAGGGGAGATGGGGTCCTAAGTAGAGGATCCCGTTTATATCAGGCAAGGCCCTGTAGTGAATTTACCATAGAATTTACAGTGCAGGAGGCCATTCGGCCCATCGAGTCTGCACCGGCCCTTGGGAAGAGCACCCTACCTAAGCCCACACCTCCACCCTATCCTCGTAACCCCATCTAACCTTTTTTGGACACTAAGGGCAATTTATCATTGCCAATCCACCTAACCTGCACGTCTTTGGACTGTAGGAGGAAACCCACGGAGACATGGGAAGAACTTGCAGACTCCGCACAGACAGTGACCCAAGCCTGGAACCCTGGAGCTGTGAAGCTACCGTGCGGTTAAGTATTTCAGAAGCTAATGGAGTTTGGAAGAGAAATGAGCAGCAAAATTTTGAATGAAATTACAATCGATGTAAAATGAGACAGGAGATTGATCTTGAGAATAACTTTCAAGTGATGGTGTGGTGTACGAGGATCTTGGGTGAGATTCGGATTTGCACAATGTATGTTTGTAACACTGCAATTCAGCCCATCACTGCTGTACAGATGGGAATGGGGCGATATTCCTTTGTTTCCACCAAGCAAGTTTAGTGGCCTGCATTACTGACCTCTGGAAACCCAAGTAAAGAAGGGGTTTCATCTCGGGATGCCGGGTGGATGGGTTACAAGGATGGTGCTGAATAGAGATGGCAGCTTTCAAAAGAAGAATTGAGCAGGGGCAGAGTTCGGCCTCTAGGCCAGTCTTCACTACAAGTCTTCCAAGTGGGTTCAGCATTCAGCTTTTTAATAGATATGAAAGTTAAAGTAAGTTTCAAACCACTCCAGGCAACTGGGATAAAGATCTCTGAAACCCATTAAAGAAACTAAGTGGAATGAGGTTGAGAAATCCCAATGCAACTCCCAACACAAATTGGCTTTAAATCTGACACCAGTAATGGGAAACTGCAGCAATGAAAGCAATCATGGTCTATGCTATCAGGCCAGTGGGGACAAGTTTAATATTTTATCCAGCTTCAGTTCGCTCATGAACATGATGTTAAAGCCAGTGGCATTTGGAATACAACCATAGAAACTGACGGAGCACACGGGACTCAAACGCATTTTAATTTAGATTTATTTTACAGTTGTATATCTTTCCTCTGGGAAACCAGGCAAGACGGTGGAAGAGAAACATTCTTGTGCCATTATTTTTTATTAGGCTTTTTCCTTCACAGTCCAATTGCTCTACAGATCACGACTTGGTAATCAGAGACTCCAGTGCCTTCGCCACCTGCTCGGGGTTTAAATTATCCAACGGTACATTTCTCTCTCTCCCAAACTCTGGAACAGGAGGGAAATAAAGAAAAACAGGCATCATGAGTCGCTCAACGCTATTATCTCATTTACTGCAGAATTCGGTGTTCAGTCAAGCAGTTTCAATAAAGTCATGCTCGGAGGAAATAGCAATTTACCTGCAAGACATTTTCTCCTCTGTTTATAGTGTGGAGATGGGAGAACAGGGTAACAGAATAAGAACTTGGTATTTTTACAGCACCTTTCATGACCTCGGGGTGTCCCAAAACACTTTAGAACCAATGAAGTTGTTTCAAACAGTATTTTCACTTCAAATACCAGTGGACAATTTATGTACAAATATCTCACAGTGACGTACTGATCAGATTGTCTGTTTTAGTGATGTTGGTTAAGGGACAAATGTTGGCATGAGAGAAAACTCCGCAGATCATCTGCAAAATAGTGGCTGAAGGATCTTTATGTTTACCTGAGGGGACAGATGGGGTCTTGGTTTAATATCTCATCCAAAGGGTGTGAACTGAAGGTGCCGTATTCCGTACTTTTAAATAATAATCTTTATTGTCACAAGTAGGCTTACACTGACACTGCAATAAAGTTACTGTGAAAATCCCCAGTCGCCACACTCCGACGCCTGTTCGGGTACAGAGGGAGAATTCAAAATGTCCAATTCACTTAAAAGCACATCTTTCGGGACTTGTGGGAGGAAACCCACGCAGACATGGGGAGAACCTGCAGACTCTGCACAGACAGTGACCCAAGCCAGGAATCGAACCTGGGACCCTGGCGCTTGTGAAGCAACTGCTACCGTGACGCGCAAATACAATACACAATAAATATCTTCCGGTGCTATAATGTGTGTTTTCCTATTTACTTTATCCCCTCCCAACGTGACAGTTCTACCAGGAGTTTCTGGTCGTATTTGGGTTGGACCTTAGATGATTGCAGGGCCCAGGAGACAGCAAGTTAGGAATTGGGCAGCGGAGTATAAAGCCATTATTACGGAGGTATGGAACACTGTGGGCAAGTTGTACAGGTATGCTATGGTTGAGGACAGAATGATTAGAAAATAAAGCAACCTTCCCATCACCTCCCAACAAATTCTCATCCCCCCTGCCTGTCTTCATGTTTTCTTTCCCACATCAGCCATCCTGGAGTGTGCCCCCCCCCCACCCCCCCCCGTCTGAGCTGGATTGAAACTTGGCAAGCAAAATAAAATAGTCTAAAGCCACAACTCTCCCTTTGACAAATTTACACTGCTATTCATACTGTGATATGTAGTTCGGCGTTCCTTACCATATCGAGCCCAGGCTTTAGACTGTACACCAGCACATTCTCGGATTAGAATAGGAAATTCTGGATTTGCCTTCTTCAATGCCACATAGTGCTGCTCGATGAAATCCCTGATTGAACCAAAAACACCCAACAGTAAGTCCACAGTTTACCCTCCTTATGCCAGCTCTTTGAGCGATCCAACTGGTACCCTGCTCTCCCTCGAAGCCCTGAAAATGTTCACCTTACAAGTGAAAGCTACTGGTGAGTCTACTTCCACCACCAAAGGCAATGGATTCCAGATCATTGCTTGCTGCATCAACGTTTTCATGTTGCCTCTGGTTCTTTTGCCAATTACCTGAAATCTGTGTTGAACAGTCCTTTAACTTGTTTTTGTCAGGCTTTAAAATATCAAAAATGAGCACTGTGCTCGAAAGTACAATGTTGTCCTCTGACTGCATTACAAAGAAATAATTTATACAGCACCTTTCATAGTTTAGCACAGGGCTAAATTGCTGGCTTTGAAAGCAGACCCAGGCAGGCCAGCAGCACGGTTCAATTCCCGTAAGCCGGAATGTGGTGACTAGGGGCTTTTCACAGTACTTCATTGAAGCCTACTTGTGACAATAAGCGATTTATTTCATTTCATTTTCATAATCTTGGGACACCCCAAAGTGCTTCACAGCTAACTAAGACTTTTGAACTGTTCTGACTCATAAAACCTGGCAGCCAATTTGCACACACAAAGATAAGATCATAAGACGCAGCAGCAGAAATAGGTCATTCGGCCCATCGAGTCTGCTCCACCATAATGAGATCATATCTGATCTGATGCGATAATCCTCAACTCCACTTTCCCATCTTTTAATATAATCTTCATTAGTGTCACAAGTAGGCTCACATTAACACTGCAATAAAGTTACTGTGAAAACCCCCGAGTAGCCACATCCCGGGCATCTGTTTGGGTACACGGAGGGAGAATTGAGAATGTCCACTTCACCTATCAGCACGTCTTTCAGGACTTGTGGGAGGAAACCGGAGCACCCGGAGGAAACCCACGCAGACACGGGGAGAACGTGCAGACTCTGCACAGGTAGTGACCCAAGCTGGGAATCAAACCTGGGTCCCTGGCAATGTGAAGCAACAGTGCTAACCACTGTGCTTCCGGTAGTCCCCGTAACCCTTGATTCCCTTATTGATTAATAATCTGTCTTTCTCGGCCTTGAACATATTTAACAACACTGCCTCTGGAGCTCTCTGCGGTAAAGAATTCAACAGACTCACTACGCTCTGAGAGATGGAATTCCTCATCTCTCGGGTCTTAAATGGGTGAACCCTTACTTTTGAGATTATGTCCTCTGAACCTAGACTCTCCCACAAGGGGAAACAATCTCTCAGCATCTACCCTGTCAAACCCCCTGAGAATCCTATATCTCAATAAGGTCACCTCTCATTCTTCTAAACTCCAATGAGTACAGGCCCAACCTACTCAACCTCAAGAAAATCCCTCCAAATCCGGGATTAACCCAGTGAACCTTCTCTGGACTGCCTCCTACGCCAGTATATCTTTCCTTAGAGAAGGGGTCAAAATCTTCACCGTATTCCAGGGTGTGGGGTCTAACTAGTGCCTTGTATAGTTTTTGCAAGATTTCCATCTTTTTATAAAACAATCCCTTTGAAATAAAGGCCAACATTCCACTTGCCTTCTCAATTAGCTGAACTTGCATGCTAGCCTTTTGTGATTTATCTCACAGCGATGAGATACCTGATCAGGCCAACTATTCTCGGTCCTGGTTGAGGAATAGCCCATGACACTGGCTAAAACTCCTTTCCTCTTTGAATTGTGCTATGAGATCTTTTACATCCACCCGACAGACAGAGCCTCAGTTCGATCTCTTGTCTGAAGGACAGCGACTCAGACAGTGCAGCATTCCCTCAGCACTGCACTGAGGTGTTAGCCTAAATGATGTGCTCCGAAGCACAGGCTTGAACCCACAACCTAACTCAAGTAGAGAGTGCGCCACTCACTGAGCCACTGCTGACGCCTACAAATCTTGCTGCATGGCTACGCTCTGCCCAATCTTGTCCACCCATTTCTTGTAACAAGTTTAAACCAGGTGGAATTCATCCTTTCTGCAAATGGCAGAACAGCTGACGGCAGCTAATATCGCAGTGGTCTGATAAGTTGTACAATGAAATATCAGACCAAAGGTGCTGAGAAAGAAACATTTTCTCAATAGCGGTTAAGTGCATTATAGGGATCATTTATTCCAAGGGCCAGTTTCTCATCATTCCTCTTTGGATCTCCCTCAACTCTTTCGTGCCAATTCCCAACACCATATTCTTCAAATCTGTCATTTATGTTCAAATGTCAGACAGACTGCAGTGAGATACTGATCAGATTATCTGTCTATGTGCTGTTGGTTGAGGGATAAACGTTGGCAGATGAACACCAGAGAGCATTCCCCAGATTTCTGCAAAATAGTGGCCGAGGGACCTTTATGTCTGCTTGAGAGCGCATGGGCTTCAGTTTAATATCTCATACAAAGTATTCGGGTTGGACCTTAGATGGTTACATTGCTCAGAAGGAAACCTGCCCCCCCCACCAAACATCTGGTCAAAGATTTATTTACACCTTCACTCATCAGGAGGGGAAATGACCCAGGTAAACCCAAAGGGCCATACATTCCCAAGAAGAAAGGGCAGCAAAACCACAAGGAAATAGGAATGGTTACTGAATGAGTAGGAGGTCGTCTGGCACCGTGGGTAGCGCCTCTGCCTCGGAGCCAGAAGCGATGCTTGATGTGAGGTGGCCCCCCTCAAGCTGCAAGCCTCGGGCGAAGGTCAAACGACCAGTTACAGGTAAAAAAACCTCGCTACTGGAACAGATGGATTTGGTGTGGGAAGAGAAACAGCAAATTGAATGAGTACTGCCCATTGAATGAGGGAGAATGTGGTATAAGGCGCGTGATAATCAGAAACTAGTTATAGTAAATTCATAACCTCATGTTCTGTGCATCAGAACCTCGGGTTCGTGTCCATCAGACCAAACTAGAACTGATCGTATTGGTTGAAACTGGAGGCTACACTGTAGAGATACGCTAACTGGAGGCTCCATCTGCCTGGTCTGCTGGACACAAGTACATATCCCAAGAAAGGAGATGAAGTGATGTCTTTGTTGTTTGCTTGTCATTACTGATTTAGAATGGCTGCCCTGTTTACCCATGCAACAACTGTTCCACTTCAAAAAAAAACTTCATATGTGAAACACAGAATTATTGACAAACATAGTGAGGGTCTTTCTTTAAAAGCATGTTATTGATAGCCATTAAGATTCTTTCAACCCTTATACGGAGATCAAGACGCTACAAACAAGCATATATATTTTTTTTAACAAATGTTTTATTAAAGCTTTTCCAACCAACGTTTTTACATAACAAAGATAGAAGTACAAATAATAATAAAAATAAACAAGAATTATTAAACAGAACAAGGTGGGTGTTCTCTTCATATAAAACTTACATTATATCAACAGTGAACCCCCCCCCCCCCCCACCCCCCCGCCTCCCCTCCTCCCCTCCTCCAGGATGCTGCTGGCAATTACTGCTCCCCTAGGACCCTCTCAAGGCACGGTAGCATCGTGGGGGCAGCACAGTAGCATCGTGGACAGCACAATTGCTTCACAGCTCCAGGGTCCCAGGTTCGATTCCCGGCTTGGGTCACTGTCTGTGTGGAGTCTGCACGTTCTCCCCGTGTCTGCGTGGGTTTCCTCCGGGTGCTCCGGTTTCCCTCCACAGTCCAAAGATGTGCAGGTTAGGTGGATTGGCCATGATAAATTGCCCTTAGTGTCCAAAATTGCCCATTGTGTTGGGTGGGGTTGCTGGGTTATGAGGATAGGGTGGAGGAGTGGACCTTGGGTAGGGTGCTCTTTCCAAGAGCCGGTGCAGACTCGATGGGCCGAATGGCCTCCTTCTGCACTGTAAATTCTTTGAAAAAAGGCAAACTTTATTCGCTCCAGGCTGAGGACCCCCGCCATGTCGCTAACCCAGGTCTCCACACTCGGGGATTTTGAATCCCTCCACATTAACAAGATCCGTCTCCGGGCTACCAGGGAGGCAAAGGCCTCTTTCGCTTCCTGCACTCCCGGATCCTCCGCTACCCCAAATATCGCTACTGTTGGACTTGCCTTCACCCGAGTGTCCAAAATCCTAGACATCACACTCGCAAACCCCTGCCAGAATCCTTTAAGCGCCGGGCATGCCCAAAACATATGGGCATGGTTCACCGGACTCCCTGCACATCTCGGGCACCTGTCCTCCACCCCAAAAAACTTACTCATTCTTACCGCCATTATATGCGCGTGATGCACCACCTTAAACTGAATTAAGCTGAGCCTGGCACATGACGAGGAAGAGTTCACCCTGCCCAGGGCGTCGGCCCACAGGCCCTCATCCAGCTCCTCCTCCCACTTGCCCTTCAACTCCTCCACTGAGGCTTCCTCCACCTCCTGCAGCTCCTGATATATGTCCGACACCTTCCCCTCCCCTACCCAGATGCCAGACACCACCATGTCCCCACCTGTTTTCTAAGAAAGTCCGGAACTTGAAGGTACCTGAACGCATTTCCCGGGGACAGGCCGAACCCTCCTCCAGCGCCTGCATGCTGGGGAAAATCCCGTCTATAAACAGGTCCCCCATCCTCCTAATACCTGCCCTATACCAGCCTTGGAACCCCCCATCCATCCTACCTGCAGCAAATCTATGGTTATTCCGTATCGGGGTCCACACAGAGGCCCCTCCTCCTGCCTGTGTCTCCTCCACTGCCCCCAAATCCTCAGTGCCGCCGTCACCACCGGACTTGTGGTGTATGGCGCTGGTGAGAGCCGTGACTAGTGCCCCTAGGCTGGTGCCTCTGCATGACGCCGCCTCCAGCCGCCCCCCTCCTCCATCATCCACTTCCTAATCACAGCCACATTGACCGCCCAATAATTGCTGCAGAAGTTCGGCAGAGCCATCCCCCCCCCCCCCCGGCTAGAATACCCTTTTAACTCACGGGGTTTTATTCGCCCACACAAATCCCGTAACAATCCTATTCACCCGCTTAAAAGAGGACTTGGGGATTAAAATGGGGAGGCACTGAAATATAAAGAGGAAGCTGGGGAGAACCGTCATCTTCACAGTCTGCACCCGTCCCGCCAGGGAAAACGGGAGCATATCCCACCTTTTAAACTCTCTCTCCATCTGCTCCACTAGCCGGGTTAAGTTGAGCCTGTGCAGGGCATCCCAGTTCCTGGCCACTTGTATCCCCAAGTACCGAAAGCTCCTCTCTGCTATCTTGAGCGGGAGCTCCCTCAGTCTCTCCCCCTGGCCCCTAGCGTGGACCAAAAACATGTTCCCCATGTTCAATTTATACCCCGAGAAGCTCCCAAAGTCCCTCAGGATCCGCATGACCGCCCCCATCCCCTCTAGCAGGTCCGGAATGTACAACAACAGGTCATCCGCGTAGAGGGAGACCCGGTGTTCCTCTCCCCCGTGCACCAGCCCCCTCCAGTCCCTTGAAGTCCCGAGCGCAATGGCCAACGGCTCAATTGCCAGGGCAAACAGCAACGGGGACAGGGGACACCTGTCTCGTCCCTCGGTGCAGCCTGAAATACTCCGACCGTAGCCGGTTCGTGGACACACTCGCTACAGGGGCCTGATACAGCAGCTTGGCCCACCCTATAAATCCCTCCCCAAATCCAAACCTGCCTAATGTCTCCCACAAATACTCCCACTCCACCCTGTCAAAGGCCTTCTCCACGTCCATTGCAGCCACCACTTCCGCATCCCCCCCCACCCCTCCGAGGGCATCATGATAATATTCAGGAGCCTCCTCACATTAGTGTTCACCCAGCAAACTCCCATCAAAAGCAATGTGACAATGACGAGGTCAGTTTGTGTGATGCCGTCTGAAGGATGAAATATTGGTCAGGACACAGACTCTTGCTGGTCTGTGAAATGATGCCATGGAATTTTTAAAAACTAATTTACGGTATGTGTGGGTCGCTGGCTAGACCAGCATTTGTTGCCCATCCCTAATTGCCCTCGAGAAGCTGGCAGTGAGCAGTCTTCTTGAACTGCTGCAGTCTCTCAGCTGTAGGTACACCCACTGTGCTGTTAGGGAGAGAATTCTAGGATCTTGCCCCAGCGACTGTGAAAGAGCGGCGATATATTTCCAAGTCTGGATGGTGAGTGACTTGGAGGGGAACCTCCAGGTGGTGGGGTTCCCAGGTATCTGCTGCTCTTGTCCTTCCAGATAGTAGTGGTCGAGGGTTTGGAAGGTGCTGTCTAAGGAACCTTGGTGAGTTATTGCAGGGCATCTTGTAGATGGTACACACGGCTGCACCTGTTCATCGGTGGTGGAGGGTTTGAATGTTTGCGGAACGGGGAGCAATCACGCGGGGCTGCTTTGTCTTTGATGGTGTTGAGCTTCTCAAGTGTTATTGGAGCTGCACTCATCCAGGCAAGTGGAGAGTATTCCATTACACTCTTGACTTGTGTCTTGTAGATGGTGGTCAGGCTCTGAGGAGTCAGGAGGCGAGTTACTCACCACAGGCTTTCTAGCCTTTGACCTGCTCTGGTAACTACAGTATTATACAGCTGGGCCAGTTCAGTTTCTGATCAATGGCAAATGCCCCCCCCAGGATATTGATAGTGGGGGATGCAGCGATGGTAATGCCATTAAATGCCATGGCACTTGTGTGGCGCAAATGTAACTTGCATTTGTCAGCCCAAGCCTGGATATTGTCCATGGACAATATTTGGACATGGACTGCTTTAGTATCTGAGGAGTTGTGAATGGTGCTGAACATTGTGCAGAAACATCCCCACTTCTGACCTTATAGTGGAAGGAAGGTGATTGATGAAGCAGCTGAAGATGGTTGGGCCGAGGACACTACCCTGAGGAACTCCTGCAGTGATGTCCTGGAGCGGAGGTGATTGACCTCCAACCTCCACAACCATCTTCCACTGTGCCGGGTGTGAGAGTTTTTCCCAATTCGCATTGACTCCAGATTTGCTAGGGCTCCTTGATGCCATTCTCGGTCAAATGCTGTCTTGATGTCAAGGGCAGTCACTCTCACGACTGACGTTCAGCTCTATTGTCCATGTTTGACCCAAGGCTGTAGTGAGGTCGGAAGCTGACGCTGGCGAAATCTAAACTGAGCGTCCTTGAACAACTTATTGATAGCACTGTTGATGACCCCTTCCATCACTTTACTGATGAGACGGTAGTTGGCCAGGTTGGATTTGTCCTGTTCCTGGTGTATACGGCATACATGGGCAATTTTCCACGTTGCCGGATAAATGCCAGTGTTGCAGTTGTACTGGAACAGCTTGGCTAGGGGTGCGCAAAGTTCTGGAGCACAAGTCTTCAGGACAATTGCCGGAATATTGTCAGGTCCCAAAGCCTTTGCAGTATCCAGTGCCTTCAGCCGTTTCTTGATATCATGTGGAATGAATGGTATTGGCTGAAGACTGACATCTGTGATGCAGGGGGCCTCCGGAGGAGACCGAGATGGATCGTCCACTCGGCACTTCTTGCTGAAGATTGTTGCAAATGCTTCAGCCTTGTCTTTTGCTCAGATGTGCTGGGCTCCTCCATCATTGAGGATGGGGATATTTGTGGAGCCTCCTCCTCCAGTGAATTGTTTAATTGTCCACCAGCATTAAGGTTGGATGTGGCAGATCTGCTCGCTGGTTGTGGGACCACTCAGCTCTGTCTATTACTTGCTGCTCATGTTGCTTGGCACAAATGTAGTCCTGTGTTTTATCTTTGCCAGGTTTACACCTAATGATTAGGTATGCCTGGCACATCCTTCTGCACTCTTCATTGATTTGGGGTTGATCCCTGGCTTGGTGGTAATATGTCAGATCATGATGCTGCAGATTGTGCTCAAGAACAATTGTGCTGCTGCTGATGGCCCCCAGCACATCATGGATGCCCAGCCTGGCTTCCGGTAGCGGCCATGACCTGCTAGGTCACGCGAACGGCAGCTCCCGCCGGGACTGGTGTTTCGGGCCGCTAAAAGGAGCGGCGGCAGCAATTGACAGGAGGGGCCGGCATGGGAACGGACGTGGGAGAGCGCCCCCCCCCCACACTGGTGCATGGAGAGGACCAGGAGCGGAGCCAGCAGACGCGCGAACCCGGGGAAGAAGGTCGAGAAGGTCCGAGAGGACAAAATGGCGGCCAGAGAAGATCGGGAGGTGTGGGCCAGCGAACAGCAGGAGCTCCTTAAAAACTGCTTCATGGAGCTGAAAACGGAGATGCTGGCCTCCATGGAAAGAATTGTGGTGACCCAGAAGGCGCAGGAGGAGGAGATCAAGGAGGTGAGGAGGAAGGTGGCGGGGAACGAGGACGAGATCCTGGGCCTGGCGGTGAAAGTGGAGGCGCACAAGGCGCTACATAAGAGATGGCAGGAGAGGCTGGATGACTTTGAGTGCAGGTCTCAGAGCCACAATCTGCAGATCCTGGGCCTTCCCGAAGGAGCGGGGAGGGCGGACCCGAGCACGTATGTGGCCACAATGCTGGGGCCTTCCCGCGGCCCGTGGAGCTGGATGGGGCGCACAGGGTTCGCGCCAGAAAGCCGAGGGTAAACGAGCCACCGAGGGCGATGGTGATACGGTTTCAGCGCTTGGCAGACTGGGAGCGATTCCTGCGGTGGGCGAAGAAAGAGCGGAGCAGTAAGTGGGAGAATGGCGAGATCCGAATTTACCAGGACCTGGGAGCTGAGCTGACGAGGAGGCGTGCAGGTTTTAACCTGGCGAAGGCGGTCCTCCATGGTAAAGGGGTGAAGTTTGGGCTCCTGCACCCGGCGAGACTGTGGGTAACATACCAGGACAGGCACCACTATTTTCATACCCCAGACGAGGCGTGGTCGTTCATCAGGCAGGAGAAGCTGGACCTGAACTCAGGGACTGTTGTATGAACAAAGAACAAAGAAATGTACAGCACAGGAACAGGCCCTTCGGCCCTCCAAGCCCGTGCCGACCATGCTGCCCGACTAAACTACAATCTTCTACACTTCCTGGGTCCGTATCCTTCTATTCCCATCCTATTCAAATATTTGTCAAGATGCCCCTTAAATGTCCCTATCGTCCCTGCTTCCACTACCTCCTCCGGTAGCGAATTCCAGGCACCCACTACCCTCTGCATAAAAAACTTGCCTCGTACATCTACTCTAAACCTTGCCCCTCTCACCTTAAACCTATGCCCCCTAGTAATTGACCCCTCTACCCTGGGGAAAAGCCTCTGACTATCCACTCTGTCTATGCCCCTCATAATTTTGTATACCTCTATCAGGTCTCCCCTCAACCTCCTTCGTTCCAGTGAGAACAAACCGAGTTTATTCAATCGCTCCTCATAGCTAATGCCCTCCATACCAGGCAACATTCTGGTAAATCACTTCTGCACCCTCTCTAAAGCCTCCACATCCTTCTGGTAGTGAATTGAACACTATACTCCAAGTGTGGCCTAACTAAGGTTCTATACAGCTGCAACATGACTTGCCAATTCTTATATTCAATGCCCCGGCCAATGAAGGCAAGCATGCCGTATGCCTTCTTGACTACCTTCTCCACCTGTGTTGCCCCTTTCAATGACCTGTGGACCTGTACTCCTAGATCTCTTTGACTTTCAATACTCTTGAGGGTTCTACCATTCACTGTATATTCCCTACCTGCATTAGACCTTCCAAAATGCATCACCTCACATTTGTCCGGATTAAACTCCATCTGCCATCTCTCCGCCCAAGTCTCCAGACAATCTAAATCCTGCTGTATCCTCCGACAGTCCTCATCGCTATCCGCAATTCCACCAACCTTTGTGTCGTCTGCAAACTTACTAATCAGACCAGTTATATTTTCCTCCAAATCATTTATATATACTACAAAGAGCAAAGGTCCCAGCACTGATCCCTGTGGAACACCACTCGTCACAGCCCTCCAATTAGAAAAGCATCCCTCCATTGTTACTCTCTGCCTTCTATGGCCGAGCCAGTTCTGTATCCACCTTGCCAGCTCACCCCTGATCCCGTGTGACTTCACCTTTTGTACTAGTCTACCATGAGGGACCTTGTCAAAGGCCTTACTGAAGTCCATATAGACAACATCTACTGCCCTACCTGCATCAATCATCTTAGTGACCTCCTCGAAAAACTCTATCAAGTTAGTGAGACACGACCTCCCCTTCACAAAACCGTGCTGCCTCTCACTAATACGTCCATTTGCTTCCAAATGGGAGTAGATCCTGTCTCGAAGAATTCTCTCCAGTAATTTCCCTACCACTGAAGTAAGGCTCACCGGCCTGTAGTTCCCGGGATTATCCTTGCTACCCTTCTTAAACAGAGGAACAACATTGGCTATTCTCCAGTCCTCCGGGACATCCCCTGAAGACAGCGAGGATCCAAATATTTCTGTCAAGGCCTCAGCAATTTCCTCTCCAGCCTCCTTCAGTATTCTGGGGTAGATCCCATCAGGCCCTGGGGACTTATCTACCTTAATATTTTTTAAGACACCCAACACCTCGTCTTTTTGGAACACAATGTGACCCAGGCTATCTACACCCCCTTCTCCAGACTCAACATCTACCAATTCCTTCTCTTTGGTGAATACTGATGCAAAGTATTCATTTAGTACCTCGCCCATTTCCTCTGGCTCCACACATAGATTCCCTTGCCTATCCTTCAGTGGGCCAACCCTTTCCCTGGCTACCCTCTTGCTTTTTATGTACGTGTAAAAAGCCTTGGGATTTTCCTTAACCCTATTTGCTAATGACTTTTTGTGACCCCTTCTAGCCCTCCTGACTCCTTGCTTAAGTTCCTTCCTACTTTCCTTATATTCCACGCAGGCTTCGTCTGTTCCCAGCCTTTTAGCCCTGACAAATGCCTCCTTTTTCTTTTTGACGAGGCCTACAATATCACTCGTCATCCAAGGTTCCCGAAAATTGCCGTATTTATCTTTCTTCCTCACAGGAACATGGCGGTCCTGTATTCCTTTCAACTGCCACTTGAAAGCCTCCCACATGTCAGATGTTGATTTGCCCTCAAACATCCGCCCCCAATCTATGTTCTTCAGTTCCCGCCTAATATTGTTATAATTAGCCTTCCCCCAATTTAGCACATTCATCCTCGGACCACTCTTATCCTTGTCCACCAGTACTTTAAAACTTACTGAATTGTGGTCACTGTTACCGAAATGCTCCCCTACTGAAACATCTACCACCTGGCCGGGCTCATTCCCCAATACCAGGTCCAGTACCGCCCCTTCCCTCGTTGGACTGTCTACATATTGTTTTAAGAAGCCCTCCTGGATGCTCCTTACAAACTCAGCCCCGTCTAAGCCCCTGGCACTAAGTGAGTCCCAGTCAATATTGGGGAAGTTGAAGTCTCCCATCACCACAACCCTGTTGTTTTTACTCTTTTCCAAAATCTGTCTACCTATCTGCTCCTCTATCTCCCGCTGGCTGTTGGGAGGCCTGTAGTATACCCCCAACATTGTGACTGCACCCTTCTTATTCCTGATCTCTACCCATATAGCCTCACTGCCCTCTGAGGTGTCCTCTCGCAGTACAGCTGTGATATTCTCCCGAACAAGTAGCGCAACTCCACCTCCCCTTTTACATCCCCCTCTATCCCGCCTGAAACATCTAAATCCTGGAATGTTTAGCTGCCAATCCTGCCCTTCCCTCAACCAGGTCTCTGTAATGGCAACAACATCATAGTTCCAAGTACTAATCCAAGCTCTAAGTTCATCTGCCTTACCCGTAATGCTCCTTGCATTAAAACATATGCACTTCAGGCCACCAGACCCGCTGTGTTCAGCAACTTCTCCCTGTCTGCTCTGCCTCAGAGCCACACTGTCCCTATTCCCTAGTTCTCCCTCAATGCTCTCACCTTCTGACCTATTGCTCCCGTGCCCACCCCCCTGCCATACTAGTTTAAACCCTCCCGTGTGACACTAGCAAACCTCGCGGCCAGTATGGGGGTGAAATGTGCGGGTGGGGAGGGACCGAGGGGAGGACAGCGAGTAAAGCATAAGTTTATGGGCATGTCTGCCCTAGTTTGGGTGGGGGTTTTGTTGATTGTTCTGCTTGTTTTCCAGGTGTTTTGTTTTCCAGGTGTTCGGTGCTAGGGGGTGGGAAGCACCCGAGACGGGCTGTCCGGCGCACGTGGAGGTCCCAGATGGCGCTTGCCCCTCTACCCTGCGGGGGAGGGGGGACAGGGACCCAAAGGAGGCAACAAGTTAAGGGTTGGTGTATAGAGGCGGGAGTGGCCGGGGTCAGCATGGGTGAGCTGACTCACGGAAGCACAGTGGGGGGGGGGAACCAGAGCTAATCGGATGCTTGGCCAGGGTGGGGGGGGGGGGGGGTGCTGCTGCTTTGCTGACTGAAGGGGAGCTAGGTGAGGGGTATGGATGTAGAGTCGGGCGAGGGGGCCGCTGGGGGAGAGCTGGAGGAGGGAGGCAGGGGCACGCGGCTGGCCGAAAAAGGGAGATGACTAGTCGGCAAGATGGGGGGGTGGTTAACCCCCTGACCAGGCTGATCACGTGGAACATGAGGGGCCTGAATGGGCCGGTCAAGCAGTCCCGCGTGTTCTCGCATTTGAAGGGGTTGAAGGCGGACGTGGCCATGTTGCAAGAGGCGCACTTAAAGCTCGCGGACCAGACGAGGCTGAGAAAAGGATGGGTGGGACAGGTGTTTCACTCGGGGTTAGACTCCAAGACCAGAGGGGTGGCCATTTTGGTCAGTAAACGAGTGGCGTTTGAGGCAGGGAGCATCGTGGCGGACAAGGGGGGCAGGTATATAATGGTGAGTAGCAAGCTGCAGGGGGCCCGGGTGGTGTTAGTTAATGTATATGCCCCGAACTAGGCGATGCGGACTTTATGAGGCGCGTGTTGGGTAGGATCCCGGACTTGGAGGTAAGTCACCTGATAATGGGAGGGGACTTTAATACGGTCTTGGATCCGAGCTTGGATCGTTCCAAGTCCAGAACGGGAAAGAGGCCGGCGGCAGCCAGGGTCTTGTGGGAGTTCATGGGCCAGATGGGGGGAGTGAACTCCTGGAGGTTTACGCGGCCAAGGACGAAGGAGTTTTCCTTTTTCTCCCATGTCCATAAAGTCTATTCGTGAATAGACTTCTTTGTGTTGAGTAGGGCGTTAATCCCGAGGGTGGAGGGGGTTGAATACTCGGCCATCGCGGTCTCGGACCATGCCCCGCACTGGGTGGACCTGCGACTGGGGGCGGAACAGGGTCAGCGCCCTCTCTGGCGACTGTATGTCGGGCTGCTGGCGGACGAAGAGGTGTGCGGGCGGATAAGGAGGAGTATTGAGAACTATGTGCGAGCAAATGACACAGGAGAGGTGACGGTGGCAGTGTTTTGGGAGGCTCTGAATGCGGTCATTAGGCGAGAGTTAATCTCCATTAGGTCCCATTGAGAGAAGGAGAGGGCGGAGAGGGAGAGACTGGTGGGAGAGATACTCAGGGTAGATAGGAGGTACGCGGAGGCCCCAGAGGCGGGGGGCTGTTGAACGAGCGCCGGAAATTACAGGCGGAGTTTGACTTGCTGTCCACGGGGAAGGCTGAGGTGCAGCTGAGGAAAGCGAAGTGGGCAGTGTATGAGCATGGGGAGAAGGCGAGTAGGATGCTGGCGCACCAGCTGCGCAGGAGGGAGGCAGCCAGAGAGATTGGGGGAGTGCGGGATAGGGAAGGCAACATGGTGCTGAGCCCAGATAGGGTTAATGAAGTCTTAAGGGAGTTCTACGGGAGGCTATACGAGTCGGAACCCCCCCGGGGAAGGGATGAGGCGGTTCATGGACCGGTTGAGGTTCCCAAGGGTGGAAGCAGAGTGGGTGGAGGGACTGGGGGCCCCGATTGAGTTGGAGGAGGTAGTCAGAGGGCTGGCAGGCATGCAGACGGGCAAGACCCCGGATGGCTTCCCCGTAGAATTTTATAAGAAGTTCTCGGAGCTGTTGAGCCCGCTCCTGCTGAGAACCTTCAATGAGGCAAAGGAGAAAGGGATCCTCCCTCCGACAATGTCGCAGGCATTGATCTCGCTTATCCTGAAGGAGGAGAAGGACCCGCTTCAGTGTGGGTCCTACAGGCCAATATCGCTCCTGAACGTGGATCAAGCTGTTGGCAAAGATTCTGGCCACCAGAATAGAGGACTGTGTCCCGGGAGTGATTGGGGAGGACCAGACGGGGTTTGCTAAGGGCAGGCAGCTGAACAGGCATGTGAGGAGGCTCCTGAATATTATCATGATGCCCTCGGTGGGGAAGGGATGCGGAAGTGGTGGCTGCGATGGACGCAGAGAAGGCCTTTGACAGGGTGGAGTGGGAGTATTTGTGGGAGGCGTTAGGCAGGTTTGGATTTGGGGAGGGATTTATAGGGTGGGTCAAGCTGCTGTATCAGGCTCCTGCAGCGAGTGTGTCCACAAACCGGCTAAGGTCGGAATATTTCAGGCTGCACCAAGGGACGAGACAGAGGTGTCCCCTGTCCCCGTTGCTGTTTGCCCAGGCAATTGGCTATTGTGCTCAGGACTTCGGGGGCTGGGGGGGGGGGGGGGGGGGGGGGGGGGGGGCCTGGTGCGTGGAGGGGAGGAGCACCAGGTCTCCCTCTACGCGGATGACCTGCTGTTGTAAATTTTGGACCCGTTGGAGGGGATGGGGGAGGTCACGAGGACCTTGGGGGACTTTGGGAGGTTCTCGGGGTGTAAGTTGAACGTGGGGAAGAGTGAGCTGTTCGTGGTCCACGGTAGGGGCCAGGAGGAGAGACTGAGGGAGCTCCCACTCAGGATAGTGGAAAGGAGCTTTTGGTACTTGGGGATACAAGTGGCCAGGAACTCGGATGCCCTGCACAGGCTCAACTTAACCCGGCTAGTGGAGCAGATGGAGAGAGAGTTTAAAAGGTGGGATATGCTCCCGTTTTCCCTGGCGGGACGGGTGCAGACTGTGAAGATGACGGTTCTCCCCAGCTTCCTCTTTATATTTCAGTGCCTCCCCATTTTCATCCCCAAGTCCTTCTTTAAGCGGGTGAATAGGATTGTTACAGGATTTGTGGGGGTGAATAAAACCCCGTGAGTCAAAAAGATATTCTTGGAGCATAGCCCGGGGAGGGGGAGGGGGGGGGGAGGAAGAAAGAGAGGGGAGGAGGAAGAAAGAGAGGGGAGGAGGAGGAGGAGGACTGGCTCTGCCGAACGTCTGCAGTTATTACTGGGCAGCCAACGTGGCCATGATCAGGAAATGGATGATGGAGGAGGGGGCAGCGTAGGGGCGGTTGGAGGCGGCGTTGTGTAGAGACACCAGTCTAGGGGCACTTGTTACGTCTCCGCTGCCGTTCTCGCCGGCGCAATACACCACTAGTCCGGTGGTGACGGCGGCACTGAGGATCTGGGGGCAGTGGAGGAGACACAGGGGAGAGGAGGGGGCCTCGGTGTGGACCCCGATACGGAATAACCACAGATTTGCTCCGGGTAGGTTGGATGGGGGGGGTACCAAGGCTGGTACAGGGCAGGTATTAGAAGGATGGGGGACCTGTTTATAGACGGGGTCTTCCCCAGCATGCAGGCACTGGAGGAGAGGTTCGGCCTGCCCCCAGGGAATGCGTTCAGGTACCTTCAGGTTCGGGACTTCCTTAGAAAACAGGTGGGGACATTCCCGCGGCTGCCCCCACGTAGGATCCAGGATAGGGTGGTGTCTGGCGTCTGGGTAGGGGAGGAGAAGGAGTCGGACATATATCAGGAGCTGCTGGAAGTAGAGGAAGCCTCAGTGGGGGAGTTGAAGGATAAGTGGGAGGAGGAGCTGGGCGAGGAGCTGGGTGAGAGCCTGTGGGCCGATGCCCTGGGCAGGGTGAACTCCTCCTCATCATGTGCCAGGCTCGGATTAATCCAGTTTAAGGTGGTGCATTGGGCGCATATAACGGCGGCAAGAATGAGTAGGTTTTTTGGGGTGGAGGACAGGTGCCCGAGATGTCCGGCGAATCATGCCCATATGTTTTGGGCATGCCTGGCGCTTAAAGGATTCTGGCAGGGGTTTGCAAGGGTGATGTCAAGGGTTTTGGACGCTCGGGTGAAGGCGAGCCCAGCGGTAGCGATATTTGGGGTAGCGGAGGATCCGGGAGTACAGGAAGCGAAAGAGGCCGAGGTACTGGCCTTTGCCTCCCTGGTAGCCCGGAGACGGATTCTGTTAATGTGGAGGGATTCGAAACCCCCGAGTGTGGAGACCTGGGTTAGCGACATGGCGGGGGTCCTCAGCCTGGAGCGAATAAAGTTTGCCTCGAGAGGGTCCTTGATGGGGTTCTCCCAGCGGTGGCATCCTTTCCTTGACTTTCTTGGGGAGCAGTAATTGTCGGCGGCAGCAGCATCGTTGGGGGGGGGGGGGTACTGTTGATATAATGTGAGTTTGGCATGGAGACAAAACCCACCCTGTTCTGTTTTTTTTTTTAAATCTCTGTTGTGTAAGTAGTTTCATTGTAAGCTTTGGACTATGTTTATTGTTATTTTCTATTACTATCTGTATTTCTATTAATGTTATGTAAAAACGCTCATTGGAAAAACTTTAATAAAACATTTTTTATTTTTTGTTTTAATGGATGCCCAGCCTGGAGTTGCTAGATCTGTTCTGAATCTATCCCAATTAGCTCGGTGGTAGTGCCAGTGAACACGATGGGAGGGTATCCTCAACATGAAGAAGGACTTCACCTCCACAAGGACAGTGCAGTGGTCACTCCTACCGATACTGTCATGGATAGATGAATGTGCAGGAGATAGGCTGGTGAGGATGAGGTCAAGTATGTTTTTCCCCATTGTGGGTTCACTAGTTATCTGCCACGCCCCCTCAACCGGTGCCACCCGTCAGATAGCTCGGCGACCCCCAAACCGGTGCCGTCACTCGTCACCACACATTGCTCGCTCGATGACGGTCCTTTTGACAACGCAGCACTCCATCAGGGCTGACTGTCCGACGGCCAGCGCTCCCTCAAGATTGCCGCTCCGACGCTCCATCAGTACTAACCCCAAGTGCAGTGCTCCCTCAGTACTGACCCTCTGACAGTGCAGCGCTCCCTCAGTACTGACCCTCAGACAGTGCAGTGTTCCCTCAGTACTGACCCTCAGACACCCTCTGACAAAGCAGTGCTCCCTCAGTACTGACCCTCAGACACCCTCTGACAAAGCAGCATTCCCTCAGTACTGACCCCTGACAGTGCAGCACTCCCTCAGTACTGACCCTCTGACAGCACAACACTCCCTCAGTACTGACCCTCTGACAGTGCAGCACTCCCTCAGTTCTGACTCTCTGACAGTGCAGCACTCCCTCAGTACTGACCCTCTGACAGTGCAGCTCTCCCTCAGTACTGACTCTCTGACAGTGCAGCACTCCCTCAGTACTGACTCTGACAGTGCAGCACTCCCTCAGTACTGACCCTCTGACAGCACAACACTCCCTCAGTACTGACCCTCTGACAGTGCAGCTCTCCCTCAGTACTGACTCTCTGACAGTGCAGCACTCCCTCAGTACTGACCCTCTGACAGCACAACACTCCCTCAGTACTGACCCTCTGACAGTGCAGCACTCCCTCACTGACAGTGCAGCACTCCCTCAGTACTGACCCCGACAGTGCAGCACTCCCTCAGTACTGACCCTCTGACAGTGCAGCACTCCCTCGTACTGACCCTCCGACAGTGCAGTGCTCCCTCAGTACTGACCCTCTGACAGTGCAGCTCTCCCTCAGTACGGACCCTCTGACAGTGCAGCACTCCCTCAGTACTGACTCTCTGACAGTGCAGCACTCCCTCAGGACTGACCCTCTGACAGTGCAGCACTCCCTCACTCCTGACCCTCTGACAGTGCAGCATTCCCTCAGTACTGACCCTCTGACAGTGCAGCACTCCCTCAGTTCTGTCCCTCTGACAGTGCAGCACTCTCTCAGTACTGACCCTCTGACAGTGCAGCACTCCCTCAGTACTGACCCTCTGACAGTGCAGCACTCCCTCAGTACTGACCCTCTGACAGTGTAGCACTCCCTCAGTACTGACCCTCTGACAGTGCAGCACTCCCTCAGTACTGACCCTCTGACAGTGCAGCACTCCCTCAGTTCTGTCCCTCTGACAGTGCAGCACTCCCTCAGTACTGACCCTCTGACAGTGCAGCACTCCCTCAGTACTGACCCTCTGACAGTGCAGCACTCCCTCAGTACTGACCCTCTGACAGTGCAGCACTCCCTCAGTACTGACCTTCTGACAGTGCAGCACTCCCTCAGTACTGACCCTCTGATAGTGCAGCACTCCCTCAGTACTGACCCTCTGACAGTGCAGCACTCTCTCAGTACTGACCCTCTGACAGTGCAGCACTCCCTCAGTACTGACCCTCTGACAGTGCAGCACTCCCTCAGTACTGACCCTCTGACAGTGCAGCACTCCCTCAGTACTGACCCTCTGACAGTGCAGCACTCCCTCAGTACTGACCCTCTGACAGTGCAGCACTCCCTCAGTACTGACCCTCTGACAGTGCAGCACTCCCTCAGTACTGACCCTCTGACAGTGCAGCACTCCCTCAGTACTGACCCTCTGACAGTGCAGCACTCTCTCAGTACTGACCCTCTGACAGTGCAGCACTCCCTCAGTACTGACCCTCTGACAGTGCAGCACTCCCTCAGTACTGACCCTCTGACAGTGCAGCACTCCCTCAGTACTGACCCTCTGACAGTGCAGCACTCCCTCAGTACTGACCCTCTGACAGTGCAGCACTCCCTCAGTACTGACCCTCTGACAGTGCAGCACTCCCTCAGTACTGACCCTCTGACAGTGCAGCACTCCCTCAGTACTGACCCTCTGACAGTGCAGCACTCCCTCAGTACTGACCCTCTGACAGTGCAGCACTCCCTCAGTACTGACTCTGACAATGCAGCACTCCCTCAGTACTGACCCTCTGACAGTGCAGCACTCTCCCTCAGTCGGGAGAGCCGCGCACTTGCTCACGAGCTGGGCCTCCATCACCCTCCCGGTGCCCTTCACCCCCGGTGCCGCCTGCCGCTCGCTCCCGGGCTCAGTCCTCCCCGCGGACGCCGGGTTGGTACTGACCTGGTGCCCTGGCTGGCCGTCGAGGTCTGACACAGGTGGATGCGGACCTCCCGCAGGTTTTTGCTGAGTTTGGAGCCGATGCCTCTCACCACCGCGCCCGCCGCGGCAGCCGCCATCTTCCTGCCCTTGGCCTGGTCCTCCCCCCACCAATCAGATCCACCCCCTGTCTGATTGACACCGATCCACACCAATCAGCGGCGTGTGAACGCGGAGCCCCGCCTTAATTACAGTTTGGCTTGACCAATCCGACGCTTGTATCTATGGGGCGGGCCCAGGATGTTGATTGATGATAAGATTGACCAATCACAGTGGGGACCTGGCAGTGACCCTTCACCAATAGGAGCAGGCATCTTAGGATTGACGTCGGGCCGGACCAATCGCAGGACGGGGGTGGTGCGACATACCGCCGGGTACTGTGGGATACGCGCGGAGTTGGGAGGAGTCGCCCAGTGCTGGTTTTGTTGTTGGGGCGATTAGATCGTCTTTTTTCTTGTGAACGAGCGGAGCCGCCACCTGTTCAAGATGCCGGAAAGAGACAGTAAGTAACCGGCAGGCCAGGGCCGAGTGCGGCTTCCCGCCGGGGTGAGGGGGTTACTGCTGCCCGAGGCCTGGGCCTGCCGTGTGGAGGGCAGCCCGGGCCCTGTCCTGCTCCGCCAGCCCCGGGATCAGCGGCCGCCGCTCCGATCCATCTAATCTTGCTCAGGACACAACCCTCTTCCCCTAATAGACACCACTGAGGGTCACTGTCAGAGGGTCAGTACTGAGGGAGTGCCGCACTGTCAGAGGGTCAGTACTGGGGGAGTGCTGCACTGTCAGAGAGTCAGTACTGAGGGAGTGCTGCACTGTCAGAGAGTCAGTACTGAGGGAGTGCTGCACTGTCAGAGGGTCAGTACTGAGGGAGTGCCGCACTGTCAGAGAGTCAGTACTGAGGGAGTGCTGCACTGTCAGAGGGTCAGTACTGAGAGAGTGCTGCACTGTCAGAGGGTCAGTACTGAGGGAGTGCCGCACTGTCAGAGAGTCAGTACTGAGGGAGTGCTGCACTGTCAGAGAGTCAGTACTGAGGGAGTGCTGCACTGTCAGAGGATCAGTACTGAGGGAGTGCCGCACTGTCAGAGGGTCAGTACTGAGGGAGCGCTGCACTGTCAGAGTCAGTACTGAGGGAGTGCTGCACTGTCCGAGGGTCAGTACTGAGGGAGCGCTGCACTGTCAGAGTCAGTACTGAGGGAGTGCTGCACTGTCCGAGGGTCAGTACTGAGGGAGTGCTGCACTGTCAGAGGGTCAGTACTGAGTGAGTGCTGCACTGTCAGAGTCAGTACTGAGGGAGTGCCGCACTGTCAGAGGGTCAGTACTGAGGGAGCGCTGCACTGTCAGAGTCAGTACTGAGGGAGTGCTGCACTGTCCGAGGGTCAGTACTGAGGGAGTGCTGCACTGTCAGAGGGTCAGTACTGAGGGAGCGCCGCACTGTCAGAGGGTCAGTACTGAGGGAGTGCTGCACTGTCAGAGGGTCAGTACTGAGGGAGTGCTGCACTGTCAGAGAGTCAGTACTGAGGGAGCGCTGCACTGTCAGAGAGTCAGTACTGAGGGAGTGCTGCACTGTCAGAGAGTCAGTACTGAGGGAGCGCTGCACTGTCAGAGAGTCAGTAGTGAGGGAGCGCTGCACTGTCAGAGGGTCAGTACTGAGGGAGTGCTGCACTGTCAGAGGGTCAGTACTGAGGGAGTGCTGCACTGTCAGAGGGTCAGTACTGAGGGAGTGCTGCACTGTCAGAGAGTCAGTACTGAGGGAGCGCTGCACTGTCAGAGAGTCAGTACTGCGGGAGTGCTGCACTGTCAGAGAGTCAGTACTGAGGGAGCGCTGCACTGTCAGAGAGTCAGTACTGAGGGAGCGCTGCACTGTCAGAGAGTCAGTACTGAGGGAGTGCTGCACTGTCAGAGGGTCAGTACTGAGGGAGTGCCGCACTGTCAGAGAGTCAGTACTGAGGGAGCGCTGCACTGTCAGAGAGTCAGTACTGAGGGAGCGCTGCACTGTCAGTGGGTCAGTACTGAGGGAGCGCCGCACTGTCAGAGAGTCAGTACTGAGGGAGCGCTGCACTGTCAGAGAGTCAGTACTGAGGGAGTGCCGCACTGTCAGAGGGTCAGTACTGAGGGAGCGCTGCACTGTCAGAGAGTCAGTACTGAGGGAGTGCCGCACTGTCAGAGGGTCAGTACTGAGGGAGCGCTGCACTGTCAGACAGTCAGTACTGAGGGAGCGCTGCACTGTCAGAGAGTCAGTACTGAGGGAGCGCTGCACTGTCAGTGGGTCAGTACTGAGGGAGTGCTGCACTGTCAGAGGGTCAGTACTGAGGGAGTGCTGCACTGTCAGAGGGTCAGTACTGAGGGAGTGCTGCACTGTCAGAGGGTCAGTACTGAGGGAGTGCCGCACTGTCAGAGGGTCAGTACTGAGCGAGTGCTGCGCTGTCAGAGGGTCAGTACTGAGGGAGTGCTGCACTGTCAGAGGGTCAGTACTGAGGGAGTGCTGCACTGTCAGAGGGTCAGTACTGAGGGAGTGCTGCACTGTCAGAGGCTCGGTACTGAGGGAGTGCTACACTGTCAGAGGGTCAGTACTGAGGGAGTGCCACCCTGTCAGAGGGTCAGTACTGAGGGAGTGCTGCACTGTCAGAGGCTTGGTACTGAGGGACTGCTGCACTGTCAGAGGGTCAGTACTGAGGGAGTGCTGCACTGTCAGAGGCTCGGTACTGAGGGAGTGCTGCACTGTCAGAGGGTCAGTACTGAGGGAGTGCCACCCTGTCAGAGGGTCAGTACTGAGGGAGTGCTGCACTGTCAGAGGCTCGGTACTGAGGGACTGCTGCACTGTCAGAGGGTCAGTACTGAGGAGTGCCGCACTGTCAGAGGGTCAGTACTGAGGGAGTGCTGCACTGTCAGAGGCTCGGTACTGAGGGAGTGCTGCACTGTCAGAGGGTCAGTACTGAGGGAGTGCCACACTGTCAGAGGGCCAGTACTGGGGGAGTGCTGCACTGTCAGAGAGTCAGTACTGATGGAGTGCGCACTGTCAGAGGGTCAGTACTGAGGGAGTGCTGCACTGTCAGAGGGTCAGTACTGAGGGAGTGCTGCACTGTCAGAGGGTCAGTACTGAGGGAGTGCTGCACTGTCAGAGGGTCTGTACTGAGGGAGTGCTGCACTGTCAGAGGGTCAGTGCTGAGGGAGTGCTGCACTGTCAGAGGGTCAGTACTGAGGGAGTGCTGCACTGTCAGAGGGTCAGTACTGAGGGAGTGCTGCACTGTCAGAGGGTCTGTACTGAGGGAGTGCTGCACTGTCAGAGGGTCAGTGCTGATGGAGTGTCGCACGGTCAGTGCTGACCGAGTGCCGCGCATTGGGAAAATTTGTCTTTCTGATGTGACATTAAACTGAGGTATCATCTCTCCTCAGCTAGCATTAAAGAATTTAGGGGTCTAGACCAAATGGATTCCAAGGAGTGTTTTCTCTTAAATGAGAGGTCATTAACCAGAGAGCATAGATTTTTTTAAATAAATTTATAATACCCAGTTATTTTTTTTTCCCAATTAAGGGGCAATTTAGCGTGGCCAATCCACCTAACCTGCACACCTTTGGGTTGTGGGGGTGAAACCCATGCAGACACGGGGAGAATGTGCAAACTCCACACGGACAGTGACCCAGCGCCAGGATTCAAACCCGGGTCCTCAGTGCCATTGTCTCGCTGCGCCACCCTGCAGCCCTGGGAGCATAGATTTAAAGTAATTGGTCGTGCATTAGAGCGGAATTGAGGCATGCTTTCCCCCATGGGATGTTCAGTGTCTGGATATTGCTCTCTGAAAGGGTGGTAGCAGCAGAAATCCTCATCGATAATGCACTTGAGTTACCATAATGTACACCGCTATGGGACAAGAGTTGGATAGTGGGATTAGATTGGGAAGCTCTTTTTCAGACATTGTGGTCTCCCAGCCCACCTTCTCTGCCTTAAATGTTTCTATGTTGGAAAGGATGTTTTTAATAATCTCTCCTTGTACAGGAAGCCCAGGTTGGCTGTGCAGTCAACCTTGGACACCTGGAAACCTTCATTTGTCTTTCAGCAGGGGTTTAGATTTTGTTTCTCTCCAAACAGAACCAGAAGCTTTATTCTTAAAAAAACCTTTACCTGATTTCCTCCACAGGTGAACCGTTTTCAAATCCTCTGGCCCCAGATTCACATGAGATAGAAGACACTCGGTCTTTGAATCAGTAAGTATTACCCACGGCTAGAGAAAGAAGGTCTCAGTAATTTCACCATGTGCCTGCGCCAGTTCTCTGAAGAGCTACCGAACTGATTTGATTTATTGTCACGTGTACCAAGGTACAGTGAAAAGTATTGTTCTGTGTACAGTCCAGACGCATTGTTCCATTCATGAAAAAACTTTGGACGTACATCAATGCACAATGTAAATACATAGACACAGTCATCGGTGCCTTGCGCCATTTCAGCTTTTCCTCTTCAAATATTTAAGCAATCATCTTTTCAAAGATCGCTTCTCTGCCTTTTGGCTAAGATGTGTGTGAGATCAGGTGTAATGCCTGGATCTGGTCTGTCTCTCTTGTGGGGACCATGAACTGGATTCAATTTGAATTGGTTTTTGGAGCAGGCAAGGAGCTGGATTAGGGGTTCGCCCCTGTCCACACTCTGAGCTCTGGCTTTGTAACTCTGATAAAGACATTTTAAAAATCTTTTCAAAGTTATTGTCTGCATGAGTCTCACCCCCACAACCCAAAAAGATGTGCAGGGTAGGTGAATTGACCACGCTAAATTGCCCCTTAATTGGGAAAAAAAAAAGAATTGGGTACTTTAAATTTAAAATATATATATTTTCAAAGTTATTATTGAATCTGCTGGAAGGCAGCGAATTCCAAATCATTGTTAAAATAATCCTCATCTCCCCTCTAGTAGTTTTGCCAACTATTACCTCCCGCCACTGAAGGTGCTGATTTCTGTCTGTAAACAATATATCTCAAAAAATCTAATGGATGGATTTCAATAAAACTGAATATACATAAAGAGTATGGCCCAGGGAAGAACTGATTCGTTTTTGGTTAAGTTATGATCCTGCTTCTGGAATTTCTTTGAAGGATATGCTAATATTGGGAGATGGGCAAAATTGATATTTTTTAAGAGTGTCGTGGGTTGTTTTGTTTAGAATGTCGTGGATTGTCTCCACTGCTGTGGTGGAACTTATCATAGCCATCAAAATGTGAGCAGAGTTTTCAGAGCAGATTGTTGGATGTGGATTGGCCTGAAGCCTCCTCTGCGAGGTGGAAACTCTTAATAAAAAGCTTTGTAGTTACAGAGCAGGAGGCCTTGCGGTGCAGTGGGTAGTGCCCCTTTCTCTAAGCCAGAAAGGTAGCACGGTGGCGCGGTGTTTAGCACTGCTGCCTACAGCGCTGAAGACCTGAGTTCAATCCCGGCCCCGGGTCACTGTCCTTGTGGAGTTTGCACTTTTTCCCCGTGCCTGCGTGGGTTTCACCCCCACAAGCCAAAGATGTCCAGGGTAGGTGGATTGGCCACACTAATATTGCCCCTTAATTGCAAAAAATAATTGGGTACTCTAAGTGTATTTATTTTTTTAATCTCTAAGCCAGAAGCTTTGGGTTCTAGTCCCACCCCAAGAATTGAAGGCCATCGAAGTTGTGTTTATAATGTGGCCAAACAGATTATCAATTTGCAAATCTTACTATGGCAAGCAGTAAGAGTGGGAGAGTTTCCTCATCAGCCATCTGCAAAAAAGCAATGACAACCACTGTAACAGCTTGCCAGGCCTAATCGTGGACCAACACAGAAGTCTGTGGTTACTAAATCCCTTTCAGAGCATGTACCTGTTGAGAGAGAGAGAGTTACCGAGCATTAACAAATCAGGGAAAAGCCTCAAGGAAGAGCTGTGTAAATTGTAATAATATTGAGTTAACAGAACGTTGCGGAGATATAAGCTCTGCTGAGTACTCTCTTCATTTGTTTTAAATCTGTGTCCTCTGGTTACCACTGACCAGATTTCGCCTTTGCAACTGCAGTGTCTTTTGAGGTTTTTTATTCTTTCTTGGGACTTGGGCTTTGCTGGAATTTTTATTGTCTGACCTTAAACCGCTGGAGTCCATGTGGAAGGGAGTTCCAGGATCTTGACCCAGCAACAGTGAAGGAACGACAATACATTTTCTGGTCAGGATGGTGTGCGACTTGGAAGGGCAGTTGCACGTGGTGATGATCCCGTGTGTCCGATGAAGAGACCACGAAGCTGTCAGTTTGTCGCACAACCCCAATTGGTTCATTAATGTGCTTTAGGAAAGGAAGCCTGCTGTGGTTCAGCCAGTAGGTGACTCCAGTCCCACACCAACGTTGTTTACTCAGCGGGAAGAGAGCTAACTTGCATCAAACGTGCATGGGTAAGTTCTCTGCAGTTTTCCAGAGTAAGGGTGTTCACTTTTTCCCTGTCTCACAGGAATAGAGGGTTGGAAGAGTGCATATTGGAGCTGGTAGGGTAGCGTTACATTCCATGCTTAGTCACAGGTTTGAGGTTTGGGTGAGATGGGGGAGGGGGGTGGGGGAGGGGGAGGAGTCCTGTTTTTAGACAATGATCTTCTCAAATAGGGTACTCAGTAGGAGCACTTGTCATTTAAGAAACATGCCCACTGTCTTCCTCAGAGAAGGGGAGCAATCCCCAGTGTATTCTTGGATCACGTTCTTGTCCACGAGGATCTGATATTCTGCTTATTGAGATCCCAGACTGTTGAACCTGGGGTAGGAATGGGCAGCACTTGAAACATGTTGGGGAAGAACATGTGTCTTCATGATGCTCCCTGTGCCCAGTGTTGAAATGTGGAGGATGTTTGCCTGTCCATGTATGCTCTGGGAAGGGACCTTTCCTAAATGGCTGAGAGTTTAAATGTACATAATAAAGGTTTTGATGGTGAAAGTCGTGCAACATTAATTCCTCTAATTGGAGATTCTTTGATAACATCTCACTTTCAGTAAATAGAAGAGAACGTTTAGGATAAATTACATGGGATGTATTGGAACATGATTGAGGCAGGAATCATTGTATCCTTGAAGGGAAAATTAAATAGTTTGATGCAGGAAAATGCAGGGCATGGAACGAGAACAGGGCAGTGGGAAATTATTTGGTTTGCTCTAGCAAAGGCCTGGCACAATAGACTAAATGGCCACTCTCTCACCTGTGAATTCTTCCATTTTATGACCGAGATAGACACCTATCTTCGGAGGTTATGAGATAGTCCATTTGTTTGAAAATTTGCAGATCGCGATCTTTGTCCCCTGTTTTTCAATATTAAGGGTGAATCGTGATAGCTCGGCTTATGCACATGTCTGTTTATGGTGGTACGGTTGATCTAACGACTGGATGTCGCCCACATGTATAAGGACCCTTCACGTTGATTCCCTTATTTCCCGTTTCTTTATTTTTGCTGTTACCATTTTGATCCGTGGATGCATAATGGAAATATATCTTTAAGTCGAGCAGAGGAAGTGAGGAACTCAAAAGTTACAAAGGAGATCACTGTGCTAACCTTCGGACAGCAGAACTCTGACTTTTCGGTACCCAAGAGATCGGTGGGACTCTGTTCGATCGGTTTGGCCACTGAATTGGCCAAAAGGCCGTCTTTTGCCCAGTAACAGGAGGTGATTGGATCCTGCCCGAGTGGGATGATTTTTTTTTCAGAGAACCAAGGAAGGACAGTTGGAGTCCTGGACGCTCCGAGGAAAGAAGCTGCTCTCGCTCTCTTCCTCTCTTGGTTTTTCTCCAAAAAAACTGGATAGCTGCTGTATTTCTGAAACTGTAGATACCTGAAGAATCTACAGTGAAAATCATTACTGATGGACAGCAGAAAACTCAAACTGAAAGCCTAAATTGAAGGAAGGTGTCCTAGAAGACAACCATCTGAAACACAGAGACTCTTATCCTTTTACTTATTTTACAACCCTCTTTTCCCCTCTGTGTTTGTCTGTTGTGTGGGTGTGGAGAGGCTGGGGCACGTTTAAGTGGGGGTTAGCTGCACATTTAATCATAGTTACTGTTATTAATAAAATTAATTGTGTGTAACTTTACAAACCTGGTGACAAGTTATTGGGCAGCCAAAGACTTTGTTGTGTGCTTTTCTAAGAATTATTTATAAATAAATAATTTCAATTGTGTTGCGACTCTGGGTCAAGTGTGGCTGGAATTGATCACGCACTAGCCTCGGGGCCGTAACACATGGAGGAATATTATTACACCGTTATTTAAATTGTAATGTTGCTGTTCATAGGTCCAAGCTGACCAATGAGGACTTCCGAAAGTTGTTGATGACCCCAAGGTCAACACCATCCTCAGCCCCACCTTCAAAAACCCGCCAACATGAGTGAGTACAATGGAACAGTGCAAGGGTTGAAGAAGCTTGGGTTTAACTTTGGCATTTCGAATAATAGTTGTTGATTTATGATTAACTTCCAGCAAAATGAGCAACCATTAGTTGGGGTTTATTTCCTCTCCTTCTACTAGATCTGAAGGACTGGATGAGTAAATAAGTGGGTGGGATTCTGGCTGAAGAGCGAAGCAGCCAATCTGAGCACTAGAATTGGGCTCACACGAAGCCTGGACTGAAACTCTCCATAGAAAGAGGCAATAATCACTCATCCCTTCAAGGAAAAGCTGCCCAAACTGACCAGGTGTTCCTGAGGGGAATACCAATTGTGAGGAGTTTGCAACCCTTACAGAAGAGGGAGGAAGAGAGGAGAAAGGGGGCAATAGTAAAGATCCTTCCCCTCAAGTGTAGAAATTCAGCTTCTCCGCTCTGGTATCCCTGGGGAGTATCTTGGCAGTCTAACTGGTAGCAACATGATGTATGCATTCGGCAAAATCTTTCTGTTTCGGTATCCTGAGCAAAGGATCCAAGTCTTGAAGATGATGTAGGAATTATTAGTTAACTATAACTTGTCAATCCTATCAGCCCAGAATCACCCAGATATTAATATAAACTTAGCAGTAGCTAGCATTTAAAAAAAACGGGGCAGGCTCTGTGATGATCCCAAAGTATAATCAGACAAACCTAGGAAGCAGAGCCATGGACTCTCATTAAATTGCAACCTCACTTATAGTCTCCACTTCACTTACGAGCAGCTGCCCAGGAGGTTTGAACCACAGGCAGGCCCACAAGGTGTGCACAAGACTCCAGATATGAGTATGCATTCTATGGCAGTGGAGTAATACAGCCACTTCAAATTAAAGTAATGAAAGGAATTCAGGAGAAACGTCTTTACCCGGGGAATGGTGAGAATGTGAAAATCTCTACCACAGCAACTAATTGTGGTGAATAGGAACAAAGGAATAGAAGGATACGCTGATAGGGCTAGTTAAAGAGAAGGGGGAGGAAGCCCACATGGATAATAAACATCAGAACAGGCCAAATGGGCTGGTTCTGTTCCATTAATTATATTGTAATGTGATCCAGGATCTTAATCTGACCATTTCCCATTGACATTTAATGGATCTGCTGGATATGGTGGGCACATGTTATTTGATCTAACATTTGGTAATGTTTTCCACAGGATGCCAAGGGAATACAACGAGGAGGATGATCCCGCTGCCCGCAGGAGGAAAAAGAAAAGGTATGCTTGATGCAATTTGCTTGGCACCCTCCCTCCCCCTCCCACTTGTGTCTGATCAAGAAATTCCTATTGAGAGGATGAAGTTATTTGGAAAGATTCCCATCTGCACATTATGCCGATGGTGATTTCCCACTCACTCCCTATAGTTGAACAACATAGGCGAAGGGTCAGACATTAGGAAGGATATGGATCAGGAGACAGTGGTTAGGAAATGCCAACCTTGGGTCTTTGAAGCGGTTGGAAGGTACAGTTGAGGGAGACATTACCATCGCTGACTATCCCACTGTCAACATCCTGGGAGTTACCATTAAGAAACTGAAATAGACCAGCTGTATAAATACAGAGGCTGCAAGAGCAGGTCCGAAACTTGTGAATAATAATCTTTAGTGTCACAAGTAGGCTTACATTAACACTGTAATGAAGTTACTGTGAAAATCCCCTAGTCGCCACATTCCGGCGCCTGTTCGGGTACACCGGGGGAGAATTCAGAATGTCCAGTTCACCTAACAGCACGTATTTCTGAACTTGTGGAAGGAAACCGGAGCACCCGGAGGAAACCCACGCAGACACGGGGAGAACGTGCAGACTCCGCACAGACAGTGACCCAAGCCGGGAATCAAACCTGGGACCCTGGCGCTGTGAAGCAACGGTGCTACCCACTGTGCAACCCACTTGTTCATGGGATGTGGTTGTTGCTGGCAAAGCCAACGTTGTTGCCCACCCCTGATTTTCTCTTGTGTTGAGTGGTTTGCTGGGCCATTTCAGAGAGGCAATTAAGAGTCAACCATATTGACTCACAGATAGGCTAGACCAGCTAGCAAATCAGTTGGATTTTTATGACAATCAGTGATAGTTTCACGGTCACTGTTACTGAGACTAGCTTTTCAATTCCAGATTTATTTATTAAATTTGGTGGAATTTGAACCCATATCCCCAAAACATTATCCTTGTCATATGGATTACTAGCCCAGTGGCATTACCATTAATCAACCGTCACCCCTCAAGCAGCAAGTAACTCCCCAAAGCCTGTCCACCATCTACAAGACACGAGTGAGGAAAGTGATGGAATACTCTCCAGTTGCCTGCAGTGGTGCAGCTCCAACAATACTCAAGAAGCTGGACACCATCCAGGACAAAGCAATCTGTTTGATTGGTGTCCAACCACCACCCTAACCTTTCAATTTCTCCCACCCGGCTTACTCACTCTTCCAATTTCTCCCATCGGGCAGGCAATACAAAAGTCAGAGAACACACACGAACAGACTCAAAAACAGCTTCTTCCCCACTGTTACCAGACTCCTAAATGACCCTCTTATGGACTGACCTGATTAATACTACACTCCTGTATGCTTCACCCGATGCCGGTATCTATGTATTTACATTGTGTACCTTGTTAAGCCCTATTAGGTATTTTCTTTTCATGTGCTAAATGATCTGTTTGAGCTGCACGCAGAAAAATACTTTTCACTGTACCTCGGTACACGTGACAATTAACAATTCCAATCCAATGCCAGTGCACAGTGTGTACAATATGTAAGCTGCACTGCAGCAACTCATTGAGGCTGCTTCGACAGCACCGTCCAAACCCATGACCTCTACCACATAGAAAAGCAAGAGCAGCAATGCATGGGAACACCCACCACCTGCACGTTCCCCTTCAAACCACTCACCATCCTGACCGGAATCTAATCACTGTTCCTTCACTGTCGCTGGGTCAAAATCCTGGAATTCCCTTCCTGTGGGTGTACCTACGCCACTTGGACTGCGGACATTCAAGAAGGCAGCTCATCACTGCCTCAAATAGAGACGGGCAACAAATCCTGGCTTAGCCAGTGACGCCCACATCCTAAGAAAGAATAAAACTATGGGTCTGACGTGGAAGGCACGCATTGGGAGACTGGGAAATAAACTTTGATTTCAAAATATTGAGTTTACATGAAGAGGAGGCAGGCAGCTTGCAGAATGGTGTTTATGGAGAAGGGGGCAAGATGAAGAGGGTAAAATGCAGAGGCATCAAAGTCCGAGTGGCATCAACGAGAGGAAGAGTAAAGACGGGACAGAGAATTTCCGAGAACATGGTCATCCATCAGAACAGATTGGATTTGCAAAATATCCTGGCTACGGCTTTTATAGTCAAGTGAATAAAACGTGTGTAAAAGGAAACGGTATCAAAGAGAAGGATTGTTGGCCTTAATAATTAAACAGTCTTGCCTTGACAAGCTGGATAGTGGGTGCCTTTTCTTTTCCCTCCCAAGTATATATCCAAGTTCCATTTAAAAGTGCGAATCAATCTGCTCCCACTGCCTTTTCGGGCAGTGCATTCCAGATCAAAATTTAGTCTGCATTAGATTTGGATGAAGGCATAAACTTCCTCAATTCTGCGCCCTGTGATGTGCCTTGGGTGCAATCTCCTACTTCGCTAATCTCCAGTTTTTTATTTCCCGTTAAGGACAGTTCTACGCTGTGATTTCCTGTCCACAGGAACTCGATGGAGACCGTTTAAACACATTTGGTTTACGACCCTGCAGCCAGCAGATTGGGGGGGGGTACTTTCACACCAGAGTGCTGAGTTATATTTGGACCAGGGTCAAAGAGATGGAAGTGTGTGTGTGTGTGTACAATCATTCAGTCGAGCTTTCCTCTGATTCACTTTCAGCTATTATGCAAAGCTACGACAGCAGGAGTTGGAACGGGAGCGTGAGCTAGCGGAGAAGTACCGTGACCGAGCGAGGGAGAGACGAGATGGCGTGAACAAAGATTATGAAGAAACTGAGCTCATCAGCACAACAGCAAACTATAGAGCAGTCGGGCCAACCGCTGAGGCGTAAGTTTAAAGCACAATTGATTCCATTAAGCTTTCTAAGGCAGTTATATAGTCCTCAGCAATGTTCCTGCTGCACTACTCATGTACGTGTCCACCCTGAAAGGTACCTTGCAGCAGGCATTTTACTGTGCTAAATGGTGTGGGGGGAACCCCAAGGCACTGTGCTTGAATAAAACTGGCTGTGAACAAGCAGAATATTTTGCAGGGAACATTGGTCCAAGTCACTTAATACAGCCTTTATATCAACCAGAAAGGACAACCGTTTTCTGTTTGAATTAATGTCAGTTGCTCACACAACTAGTTCCCCATCCCGTTGAGGTGCACTAAATGCAAAATCAATCACGTATAAATCACCTTGTTAATGTTCAGTACCCTACTGTGCACTGAATCCCTTCTGATTTCCCATCAGAAGTAGTGTGGGTGTTACAGTTAGCACTCTGCACTGACTAATTCAAGCAAAGCTGCAGGTCAAAATGGAACTTGAAACAATTGGGCAGATGACTATTAGACAGAGGGAAGAGAAAATGCTGGAAAACCTCAGCAGGTCTGGCAGCGTCTGTAGGGAGAGAAAAGAGCTAACGTTTTGAGTCCAGTGACTCTTTGTCAAAGCTGGACAGAGAGACATTGCTGTTCTCTTTGTGTTCTAGTGGGTCAATCATCCGCCTTAAGTGCTGGGACTATTGTCTGTTTAAATTCAGAAGAAGCTGCTGAAGTCTAAGACCATGTGCATCCCATGTGGATGGCGTCGATTCGTTGATGTGTGGGAAAGGGGCTGGTGGGCACTTAAGGCAATTTAAAATCGTTCTTCCGTTTGCTATGAGTCTTTCTGGGACATTCTTTTTAAAAAATATAAATTAAGAATACCCAATTCATTTTTTTCCAATTAAGGGGCAATTTAGCATGGCCAATTCACCTAGCCTGCACCTCTTTTGGGTTGTGGGGGCGAAACCCACGCAAACATGGGGAGAATGTGCAAACTCCACACGGGCAGTGACCCAGAGCCGGGATCGAACCTGGGACCTTGGTGCCGTGAGGCCACTGCTAATCTATGCCGCCATGCTGTCATCTTTCTGGGACATTCTGACTGAACATCGCTGCGGCAGTTATAAAATTGTTGTTTTCTTTTTTAAAGGTACAAGTATCTATAAGACAAATATTTTTCTTGATTGAAAAGCACATTGAACAAGTATTTATACCCTTTTTAGGTTGTGTTCTGAGAGACACCTGGCGTTACCTGAAGTTCATTTCTTTTTTCTTTCTTTCTGACACAGCGATAAATCTGCTGCTGAAAAGCGACGGCAACTGATTCAGGAGTCCAAGTTCTTGGGTGGTGACATGGAGCACACTCACTTGGTGAAAGGGTTGGACTTCGCCCTGCTGCAAAAGGTCAGCACCTGTCCACTTGGAGAGAGAAATAACAGCTTAAGGTCCAGGAGAGCGAACTGTGTCCAGATACCTTCTGGGTTCCTTGGGCGTGACTGACGTATCAGATGCAATTTTTCCACTAGCTGCACTGGAAAGGAAAACAATTTGAATCACTTGTTCCTTGAGTGTCTGTTGTGCCTCAGTTGGAAGGTTAAGAGTTTCACTGTAGAGTCTTCAGTATATAATCTAGATTGATGCTTTCGGGCAGTACTGAGGGTGTGTTGCACTGTCGGAGGTTCCGTCTTTAGAATAGGGATTTAATCTGAGGCCTTGTCTGCCCCCTCCGGTAAACATAAAAGAACCCATCACGGAAAAGCAGCAGGAGTGTTCTCCCCCTTGTCTTAGCCCCAATATTTATCCCTCAACTAATACCCGGGGGAAACAAAATAGATTGTATGGTCATGGATTTTTGTGGGAGCTTGCAAACTGGCTGTTGCCTTTTCCTTAAGTACAACAGTAACTATGGTTCAAAAGTAATTCGTAGAATCATAGAATTTACCGTGCAGAAGGAGGCCATTCGGCCCATCAAGTCTGTGTCCTGGGAAAGCTCACTTTTTAAAAAAATATTTTTTATTCTCCTTTTTCACATTTTCTCCCAAATTTACACCCACCAACAATAAACAATAATCAGTAACAAATATGTCAATCCCCATATCAATAACAACGATCCCATCCTCCCACCAAACCCCAAACATTAGCCCGCATGTTCACACAAACAAATGACAAAAAGGAATTAGGGATCACCCATAGTCACCATTAACACACACAGCCCCCACTCACCTGCCCTAACTAATGTTTAATGTTATCCAGTTCTTGAAATGGCATAATGAATAATAGAACCCCTTCATCCTTCCCCTCAGATCCAACTTAACCTTCTCCAGAGTCAAGAATTCCAACAGGTCGGATCCCAGCCCTGGGTCACTGTCCATGTGGAGTTTGCACATTCTCCCCATGGCTGCGTGGGTTTCACCCCCAGAGCCCAAAGATGTGCAGTGTAGGTGGATTGGCCACGCTAAATTGCCCCTTAATTGGAAAAAATATATAAATTTATTTTAAAAAAGAATTCCAACAGGTCCCCACGCCAGGGCACAGGGTGGAGAGGTTGCTCTCCAACCTATCAGGATCCGCCTTCGGGCGATCAACGAGGCGAAGGCTACAACATCTGCCTCCGCACCCGTTTCCAACCCTGGCTGGTCCGACACCCCGAATATGGCCTCCCGGGGGCCCGGGTCCAGTTTCACGTGCACCACTTTAGAAATTATCCTAAAAACCTCCTTCCAGTAATCCTCTAGCTTTGGACAGGACCAAAACATATGAACGTGATTAGCGGGGCACCCCCGCAACGTTCACACACATCTTCTACTCCTTCAAAGAGTCGACTCATCCTCGCCCTCGTGAGGTATGCTCTGTATACCACCTTCAGCTGTATCAGCCCCAACCTCGCACACGAGGTGGAGGCATTCACTCTCTGGAGCACCTCCCACCAGAAGCCCTCCTCCATATCCTCTCCCAACTCTTCCTCCCCCTATGCTTTGATCCCTTCCAGCGGTGCCTTCTCCTCTTCCAAAATAGCTCCGAATAAACCGCCGACACTACCCCCTTCCTTCGGTCCCTCTGTCATCAGCACCTCCTCCAGCAATGTGGAGGCCGGCTCCACCGGGAAACTCTGTATCTCCTTTCTTCCAAAATCTCGAACCTGCATGTATCTAAACATTTCCCCCTGCTCCAGCCCATACTTCGCTTCCAGCTCCCTCAATCCTGCAAACCGACCCCTGAGAAACAAATCTTTCAGTGTCTTAATCACCTTCTCCTCCCATTTCCGAAAATTTCCAGCCCACTTCCCTGGCTCAAATCTGTGGTTCCCCCGAATCGGCATTTCTCTTGACCCTGCCCCCAACCCGAAGTGTTGGCGAAACTGCCTCCAAATTCTCAATGAAGCTATTATTACCAGACTCCCTGAGTATTTCCCCGGAGCCATCGGGAGCGACGCTGTTGCTAGTGCTTTCAATCCCGACCTGCACAAACTCTCCTCTATTCTGACCCACTGGGAATCAACCCCTCTGACCTAGCTCCGCACCTTCTCCACATTCGCCGCCCAGTAGTAATACATCAGGTTCCGAAGACCCAAACCCCCTGCCTGCCTTCCCCTCTGTAGCAGCACCTTTCTAACTCTGGTCACCTTCCCTCCCCATATGAACAAAGTAATCCTTCCCTCAATCTCTCAGGGGCTGGTTTAGCACAGGGCTAAATTGCTGGCTTTGAAAGCAGACCGAGGCAAGCCAGCAGCACGGTTCAATTCCCGTACCAGCCTCCCCGAACAGATGCTGGAATGTGGCGACTAGGGGCTTTTCACAGTAACTTCATCGGAAGCCTACTTGTGACAATAAGCGATTTTCATTTTTTTCATTTCTTGAAAATAGCCTTTGGCAGGAAAATCGGCAGGCATTGAAAAATAAACAGAAATCGCGGCAACACATTCATTTTAACCGCCTGTACCCAACCCGCCAGTGACGGGGAGACTATCCCACCTTGTCAGATACGCTTTCACTCTCCCCACCAAACTAGAAATGTTGAACCTGCAGAGCCCCCCCCACCCCCGCGCAACCTGCAGCCCCAGGTACCTAATGTGAGTCCCTGCCCTACGGAATGGCAGCCCCCCCCACCCCCGGCCGAGACACCACAAAATACTCACTCTTGTTTGGATTTAGTTTGTACCCCGAGAAAGACCCAAACACTCGAAGCAGCTCCAATATTCCCCCTATCGACACACTCGGTTCCGACATGTATAACAGCAAGCCGTCGGCATATAAGCACACCCTATGCTCTATTCTCCCCCCCCCCCCCCCCCCCCCCCCCACACACACACACACGCACACTATTCCTTTCCATACCCCCAAACTTCTTAATGAGATGGCCAGTGGCTCAATCGCGAGTGCAAACAGCAGGGGGGAAATAGGACATCCCTGCCTCATCCCACGGTGGAGAGAAAAGTATCTCGAGCTGATGTTGTTTGTGTGGACACTCTCCCTCGGCTCCTTGTGTAGTAGCCTTACCCAGTTCACAAATCTTGGTCCAATCCCAAACCGCTCCAGAACTGCCATCAAGTACTCCTATTCTACCCGGTCAAACGCTTTCTCAGCATCCAAAGTCACAACTACCTCTGTTTCCTTCCGCCAGTGCCATAACAACGTTCAATACCCTTCTAACGTTTGAAAAGAGCTGCCTCCCTCTCATGAACCCTGTCTGATCTTCACCTTTCACCTTCGGGAGGCACTCCTCCAGCCTACCCGCCAGTACCTTTGTCAATACTTTTGCGTCCACATTCGAAAGTGATATGGGCCTATACGACCCACACTCCGTCGGATCCTTATCTTTTTTTTAGCAACAGGGAAATCGATGCCTGTCACAAAGTTTGTGGCAATACCCCCTTCCCTATCGTCTCTTCAAACATCCCCACCATCAGGGGTGCCAGCTTATCCTTGAATTTTTTATAATATTCCACCGGAAACCCATCCGGCCCTGCAGCTTTCCCCGACTGCATCCTCCCAATCGCATCTTTTATCTTCTGCCCCACTATCGCTCCTTCTGATGTAGCCCTGTCCCTCTCCTCTAACCTCGGATACTCCAACCCACCTAGAAATTCCTGCATCTCCTGGTCTCCCCCAGGTGGCTCTGACCTGTACAACCTCTCATAAAATTCCTCAAAGACCTTGTTAATCAGATCCGGAGCCACCACCAACTTCCCTGCCCTATCTCGCACTTGAACAATTTCCCTTACCACTGCCTCCCTCCGGAGCTGACCTGCTAACATACGCCCTGCCATATCTCCATGTTCGTAAACTGCACCCCTTTCTCGTCTCAGTTGGCGCACCGCCTTCCTGGTCGATAGTCGGTCAAAGCTCGCCTGTAATTTCTTCCTCTTTTCCAACTTTGCTGGGTCCCCATCTTCTGCATAACTCCTGTCCACCTCCAACATCTCACCTATTACCTTCTGCTGCTCCAACCTCTCTTTGTCCACACTGGCCTTAAACGAAATCACCTCACCCCTCACCACCGCCTTTAGAGCCTCCCAGACAACTGCCTTCGACACCTCACCCGTACAGTTGAAACCTACATATTCCTCAATTACCTTTTCAATTTTGTCACAGAACCCTTGGTCCCCCAAAAGTCCCACACCTAATTTCCACCCCGACCTCTGCGCTACCCCCTTCTCCAGTACCATATCCACCCAATGCAGAGCATGATCTGACACTGCAATTGCCGAGTATTCCGACCCCTTAACCCCAGCCAGCAAAGCCTTCCCCACCACAAAAAAGTCGATCCGCAAGTATACCTTATGGACCGCTGAGAAAAACGAGTACTCCCATTCCCTCGGGTGCAGAAACCTCCAAGGGGTGCCCCCCCCCCCCCCCTCCCGGATGGGACCAGCGAGCGCGGCCGTGACCTGTCCAACCTTGGCTCCTGCACCAAGTTCCAGTCCCCCCCACTATCAGTTTGTGTGTGTCCAAGTCGGGGATGGCCCTAAACACCTTCTTTGCGAATCACACATCGTCCGAATTGGGACCGTATACACTTAACAGGGCCACGAACCTCCCCTCCAGCGCCCCTGTCACAATCACATATCTACCCCTCTGATCTGCCACCACCTTCTTTGGAAAGCTCACATAATCCCACCCCTCCACCCTATCCCCGTAACCCCACCTACCCTTTTGGACACTAAGGGGCAATTTATCATGACCAATCCACCTAACTTGCACGTCTTTGGACTGTGCGACGAAACCGGAGCACCCGGAGGAAACCCACGCAGCCACGGGAGAACGTGCAAACTCCACACAAACAGTCACCCGAGGTCGGTATCAAACCCAGGTCCCTGGCGCTGTGAGGCAGCAGTGCCTACCACTCTGCCACCCATTGTTGGCTGTATGATGCTTTGAGACATCCTTAGGTGACAAAAAGCACGAAGCAAATGCAAGTCCTTTCTTCCTGTTGCTAAGAACTGCCATGAGATCCAATGGGTCCACGTTTGGTTCGAGTAAAGCCTCCTGGGAAATAAATGAAGGAAAATATTAATGGAAATAAGTTCTCCACCTTGTTTCTCTTGCCCTCTTAGTCATCCATGAGTCTTCATCATTCTTATCCAACCAATACAGGAAGACTCGCCCAGCGCCAGATATTTGCAAACCTGGCCTTCACCTGTACTTTTAAAAAAATGTTTTGTGTACTACCGTGGTTCGATGAGCTTGACTGCCCAAGTTATTCCAACTTAAATTGGTGGGGTTGCCATGGGAGACTAGACGCCAAACCTTACAACATTGTTAACTTCAGTGCTGTTGTTCCTCAAATGAAGGATTACTTTTCCGGTGATTCAGGGCTACATTTTACCAATCTGGGCCCCACATTCAGGATGTGGAAACCAAATGAAAAACTAGAAAGGGAAGAGAGGCAGAGCAGAAATTGGGATTTAAAACTTCAAAAGCCATCTTAAAAGTGGACCTTTTAACTCTGTTGCAGGAATAAACCCCTGGTATCTCACTACTTTTTTAATCAGGAGAGGGATTCTCCGTTTTGACAGAGCCAGGTTTCTACAGCTGCTGGGAGTGTTGAGGGTTAACGCAGCCATTCAATGACATTTTTAACTTTCAGTGCATCTGCCTCTTGCTGGGTTTTGGTGAGCAAATTAGAATCAGGAAACCTTTCAAGTCGGACTAACTAATTCCTCCTGATATTTCTCACAGGTCCGTGCAGAAATCACCAGCAAAGAGAGGGAAGAAGAAGATCTGATTGAGAAAGTGCAGAAGGAAGTGAAGTAAGTGATTTCTAATTATGTTACAAGTGTAGCGAAAAGAGAGGATTCGGTATGAAGACTGATGTCACACCGATTCATCAGCCTTTGTCACCTTCAATCTAAAGAAAGATATACTGGCATTGGAGGCAGTCCAGAGAAAATTCACAAGGTTGATCCTGGGTGTGGAGGGATTTTTCTATGAGGAGAGGGTGTGTTGGGCCTGTACTCATTGGTGTTTAGAAGAATGAGAGACAACCTTATTGAGACATGCAGCATTCTCAGGTGGCTTGACAGGATAGATACTGAGCGGTTGTTTCCTCTTGTGGGAGAGTCTAGGACCAGAGGGCATCATCTCAGAGTAAGGCGTTGCTCACTTCAGACCGAGATGAGGAGGGATTTCTTCTCTAGGAGGATAGTGAATTTGTGGAATTCTTTACCGCAGAGAGCTGTCGAGGCTGGGTCATTAAATATGTTCAAGGCTGAAGTTGACATTTTTAATCAGTAAGTGAATCAAGAGTTATGGGGATAAAGCAAGAAAGTGGAGCTGAAGATTATCAGATCAGTCATGATCTCATTGAATGGTGGAGCAGGCTCGATGGGCCGAAAGGCCTACTTCTGCTCCTATATCTTATGGGAAGAAAAACCCAAAATGCATTTAATTGACTTTGATTGTGCAAACTTTAATTGTGCAGCAAGATAAAATTGGCAAAATGTCAAAGCCATTATGGCATAGAACAAAGAACAAAGAAAAGTACAGCACAGGAACAGGCCCTTCGGCCCTCCAAGCCCGTGCCGACCATGGTGCCCGTCTAAACTGAAATCTTCTACACTTCCGGGGTCCGTATCCCTCTATTCCCATCCTATTCATGTATTTGTCAAGATACCCCTTAAACGTCACGATTGTCCCTGCTTCCACCACATCCTCCGGCAGCGAGTTCCAGGCACCCACTACCCTCTGTGTAAAAAAAACTTGCCTCGTACATCTACTCTAAACCTTGCCCCTCGCACCTTAAACCTATGCCCCCTAGTAATTGACCCCTCTACCCTGGGGAAAAGCCTCTGACTATCCACTCTGTCTATGCCCCTCATAATTGTGTAGACCTCTATCAGGTTGCCCCTCAACCTCCGTCATTCCAGTGAGAACAAACCGAGTTTATTCAACCGCTCCTCATAGCTAATGCCCTCCATCCTGGTAAATCTCTTCTGCACCCTCTCTAAAGCCTCCACATCCTTCTGGTAGTGTGGCGACCAGAATTAAACACAATACTCCAAGTGTGGCCTAACTAAGGTTCTTTACAGCTGCAACATAGAGGGAGACCATTTGGCCTGTCGACTCCATGCTGGTCCTGTAGAGTAATCCTGTCAGTCCCATTTTCCCGCTCTATCCCCATTGTCCTACAGGTTTAGTCCCCTGTTGGTAGCCACCTTTCTGGTGGCAATGATGGAAGACATTTGAGCTGATGAATTCAGTATTAAACATCCTGTTAGCAACCCAACAAATAGGTTCATGTTGGGAGAAAAAAGGTAAGCAAACACAACGGATATACTATTGACCACCACATTAGCACAGAAAATGAAGTAGGAAAGATTATTTAAGAGCAAAATAAATGCTTTAATAAATAACTTCAATCGCCTAAATATAAATTGGGGAACAAAACAAGTGATTAAAAGTCAGAGTTGATTTAGGGGCAATTTAGCGTGGCCACTCCACCTAACCTGCACATCTTTGGGTTGTGGGGGTGAAACCCACCCAGGCAGGGGGAGACTGTGTAAACTCCACACGGACCGTGACCCAGAGCCGGGATCGAACCGGGGTCCTCGGTGTTGTCGGAAGCAACTAAGGGGCAGTTTAACATGGCCAAACCACCTAACCTAATATATCTTTGGACTGTGGGAGGAAACCGGAGCACCGGGAAGAAACTCACGCAGACACGGGGAGAACGTGCAACCTCCACATAGACAGTGACCCAAGGCCGGAATTGAGCCCAGGACCCTGACGTTGTGAGGCAGCAGTGCTTTTTTTTTTTTTAAATTTGGAGTACCCAATTCATTTTTCTAATTAAGGGGCAATTCAGCGTGGCCAGTCTACCTACCCTGCACATCTTTGGGTCAGGGGGGCGAAACCCACGTAAACATGGGGAGAATGTGCAAACTCCACACGGACAGTGACCCAGAGTCGGGATCGAACCTGGGACCTTGGCGTCGTGCGGCTACAGGGCTAACCCACTGCGCCACCGTGCTGCCCTTGAGGCAGCAGTGCTAACCACTGAGGGGAGAGGTTGAGTTAAAGGGTTAAATTGGCATGGACATGATGGGCCAAATGGTCTCCTGTTCTGTAACGTTTCTATAATTCTATACGGTACAAGTTGCATTCGCTTGTACTCCTTTGACTATGGAGTAAGGCTGAACTAAGTGACCTGATTAAGATGAGTGAAGCATTTCATCAGGTAGGTAGAGAAAACCCATTTCCTCCAATGCGGGGTCCAGAACAAGGGGCATAACCTTAAAATTAGAGCTGGACTGTTCAGGGGTGATGTCAGGAATCACTTCTTCACACAAAGGGGAGAGGAAATGTCGAATTCTCTCTGGATCCGTTGAAAGTTTCAAAATTGAGATTGATCAATTTCTGACTTGCAACCAAAATGGTTTAATGTAGCTAATAGATTTAACATGATTGTCACTGAATGGCAAAACAGACTTGAGTGGTTGAATGGTATCTTTTGATCCGACGACACTACACCCCAGGAATTATTTACTGATCAATCAGTGCTAGGTGTACGTTTTAGTTTCACAGTCAGTTGGTCCAATTTGTTGTCGCAAATGTGCCCAGATTGAAGGGAGTACTGGATAGAGTTTGAATGTTTTTAATAATACCTTTCAGTGGGAGCCGCTATTATTTTTGTTTGTTCACAGTGCATTGGTTATTGCTGGGAATTTCTGAGAGTTTTCACTATGGATGTTTTTTTAAAATAATTTTTATTAAAGGTTTTCACAAAATATCAATAACAAAATGAGAAAGAGATAAAGAAAAAAAAGAACCCAACAGGGTTAAGTACAAAACACAATCCAGAAAAGCAATCCCCCATACCCCGCCCCCCCCCCACCCCCGTATACATATATAATAAATTAACATTAACACCCCGACTTAACACAACTGGTATATTCTCCCCCCCCCCCCCCCCCCGGGACCCTCCAGTGCAAATAGCAAAAACAGAAATAGAAATGAAGTAAACCCCCCCCCCCCCACCCCGAGTTACTGCTGACCAATGTCTACCGCTCTGCCAGGCTGTCTAAGAACGGTTGCCATCGCCTGAAGAACCCTTGTACCGACCCTCTCAAGGCAAATTTCACCCTCTCCAATTTAATGAACCCCGCCATATCGTTGATCCAGGATTCCACACTTGGGGGCCTCGCATCCTTCCACTGAAGAAGAATCCTTCGCCGGGCTACCAGGGACGCAAAGTCCAGAATACCGGCCTCTTTCGTCTCCTGCACTTCCGGCTCCTCTGCCACCTCAAATATTGCGAGCCCCCAGCCCGGTTTGACCCTGGATCCTACCACCCTCGACACCGTCCTCGCTACGCCCTTCCAAAATTCCTCCAGCGCTGGGCATGCCCAGAACATATGGGTGTGATTTGCTGGGCTCCCTGAGCACCTAACACACCTGTCCTCACCCCCCAAAAAACCGACTCATCCTTGTCCCGGTCATATGTGCCCTGTGCAGTACCTTAAACTGTATGAGGCTGAGCCTCGCGCACAATGAGGAAGAGTTCACCCTCCCCAGGTCATCTGCCCACGTCCCTTCCTCAATTTCCTCTTCCAACTCCTCCTCCCACTTACCTTTTACCTCCACCACCGAGGCCCCCCCCCCCCCCCACCCCACCCCACTCAAACCCCCGAGAGCACCCTGTCCTGTACTGTGTGTGGCAGTAGCCGCGGGAATTCCGTCATCTGCCGTCTGGCAAACGCCTTTACCTGTAAGTACCTGAAGGTGTTCCCCGGGGGGAGCCCGTACCTCTCCTCCAGCTCACCCAGGCTCGCGAACTTCCCATCCACAAACAGGTACCTCAACTTTCGTATCCCTGCCCCTTGCCACCCCGAAAACCCTCCACCTGTTCTTCCTGGGGCGAACCAGTGGTTCCCCCGTATTGGGGTCCACGCCGAGGCCCCAACTTCCCCCCCCTATGCCACCTCCACTGCCCCCTAATTTTGAGGGCAGCCACCACCACCGGGCTCGTGGTATACCTCTTTGGAGGGAGCGGCAGTGGCGCCGTTGCCAGCGCCCCCAGACTCCTACCCACACAAGACGCCGTCTCCTGCCTCTTCCATGCAGCCCCTCCCCCTCCATCACCCACTTGCGCACCATCGTCGCATTAGCGGCCCAGTAGTACCCACAGAGGTTGGGCAGCGCCAATCCCCCCTGTCTCTACTTCGCTCCAGGAACATCGGCCACTCCCGCCTCTCCTTCGACTCCTCCCATTGTGTGGCACACCCTCCTCTCCCGTTCCCTATCCATAGGCCCTGCCCCTCCCCCTTCCGTTCTAAGCACGGGAAACAACCCTCGCTACCCGGCCCCGCCCCCTCCAGTCTTCAGCGTGGGAAAAAGCCCGCGCTTTCCACCTATCAGGCCCCGCCACCTCTGGCGCAGCTCCTTTTACAGGCCCAGTCCCCTCACCCCCGACTCGGGGCCCCATCCACCCGCACCGACCCAAAAGAGAAAAACACAGAGAAAAAGGAAACCCGGAGCAATAAAAAGGCCCCCCCCTCGAAGAAAAATAAACATAAACATAACCTATCAACCACAGTCCCCAATCGCCCATCCCGACCCTCAATCTGTGTCTAGCTTCTCAGCCTGAACAAAGGCCCACGCCTCCTCCAGAGACTCAAAATAATGGTGCCTTGTAGGTGACCCACAGTCGCGCCGGCTGCAACATGCCAAACTTCACCCCCTTGCTGTGCTGCACCGCCTTCGCTCGATTGTACCGGCCCTCCTCTTTGCCACCTCCGCACTCCAGTCCTGGTATATTCGAACCTCCGCGTTCTCCCACCTCTGCTCCTCTCCTTCTTGGCCCACCTGAGCACACACTCCCGATCGACGAACCGATGGAACCTCACCAGCACCGCCCGCGGAGACTCGTTAGCCTTGGGCCTCCTCGCCAGCACTCTATGGGCCCCTTCCAGCTCCAGGGGCCCCTGGAAGGACCCCGCTCCCATCAGCGAGTTCAACATGGTGACCACATAGGCCCCCACGTCTGGCCCCTCCAGCCCCTCCGGGAGGCCCAGAATCCGCAGATTCATCCGCCTCGACCGATTCTCCATCTCCTCGAACCGCTCCTGCCATTTCTTGTGGAGCGCCTCGTGTGCCTCCACCTTTACCGCCAGGCCTAAGATCTCGTCCTCATTGTCAGAGATCTTTTGTCGAGCCTCGCAGATCGCCACCCCCTGGGGCGTCTGTGTCTCCAGCAGCTTATCAATGGAAGCCTTCATCGGCTCTAGCAGGTCCGTTATAATCTCTCTGAAGCAGCGCTGGATACCCTCCTGTTGCTCCTCCGCCCACTGCCTCCATGCTGCCTGGTCTCCACCTGCCGCCATTTTGAACTTCTTCCCTCGCACCTTCTTCGGGTCCACCACCACCTTTTTGTCGCCCCGCTCCTAGTTGAAACCATATACTGACGGGGAGCTGTTATAAACTCCTTCCCACACCAGTAAACGTCGAAAAAGTGCCGTTGGGGGCCCTAAAAAGAGCCCAAAAGTCCGTTTTTGCGGGAGCCGCCCAATGTGCGACTTAGCTCCGCATAGCCGCAACCGGAAGTCTTCACTATGGATGTTAATCAACAATTTTTTAAAAATTGTTTTTCAGGAAAGATGAAGACCCAGAACACAAAATAGAATTTAAGACTCGTTTGGGTAAGTGGCAACAGCTTCAGACACTTGACAATTGTGTGATAGTCGCTCCCGATGATTTCATTTGAAACAACGGAGCCTGGGTTTCCAGGTTGTATTGCCAACAATATTACATGGGAACAAAATAGTTCAATTATACCACTTAACCTGGTGCATACATGAGGCTTGAATTCCTTTGGATATAGAAGATCAAGCAGTGATTTAATCTGCGGGTGTTTGGAGTGGATAAATTATATTGCCTTGGCGTGACATTGTCCAGGACCAGGGGGCATAATCTTAAAATGAGAGTTCAAGGGTGATGTCAGGAATCATATCTTCACAGGGGGGGTAGTGGAAATCTGGATCTCTCTTCCATAACAAAGCTTTTGCGCCTGGAGAAGTCAATGAAAACTTTCAAAGCCTTGTTAGATTTTTGTTAGGACACGATACTGAGGGATAGAGAACTAAAGCAGGTAGATGGAGTTAAGATACAGCTTGGCCTTGATCTAATTGAATGGTGGAGTTGACTCGAGGCTGAATGGCCTCCTCCAAATAGAACATACATAGAACGTACAGTGCAGAAGGAGGCCATTCGGCCCATGGCAACCCGTTCGTTTTTAATAGGTCACCAAGTGTTACAATTGGAAACCCAAGCTGGTGTCTCAATAACCGATAACAAATCAATCCACAGCAGACTCCTTATATTCCCTATGCTGGTCACGTGCAGTAATTACCCAATGTAGCCCCATCCCACTCAATTGTGGACAGATGTGTAATTGACTCAACATTGAAGGCAAACAAAGGCAGTGTTTAAACCAGGTTAAGAAGTCCGTATGATTCAGTATTGATTTAACAGCTTAGTCTTGATCTTCTGTTCCTTTCCAGGGCGCAATGCATACCGTATCCTGTTTAAAATTAAGCCCCAAGAGCGAAATGAGCTGTTTTTGCCGGGGCGCATGGCATATGTCGTGGATCTGGACGATGAGTACGCAGATACAGATGTACCTACGACATTAATCAGGAGCAAAGCTGACTGTCCCACAATGGAGGTGAAGATTAGTCGGCATTCGTTCTTTGTCTAGTCGGACTTTAAAGGAGTCTTTAAACCTTGGGAGAGTTTTCCTTTGATGCTGGGTTTTGGGAGAATGACCCCAAGCTTGTGCCTGTATCACTGTTTTATGTTTGGCCCTGTTTATATATGGCTCTATGCTCCCTGTTGGCTGTTGAGAAATCCAGAGACCTAGCTGTGACAATATAAGTAACAGAGACAGAATACAAGTCATGCAGATGTATTCAGTACAACACAGAATTGTTACGGTGTGGAAGGCAGCCATTTGGCTCACTATGTCTGCACTGGTTCTCCGAACGAGCAATTCACCTGGTTCCATTTCCCTGCTATTTCCTTGTAACCCAGAACATTCCTCCTTTCCAGATAACAATCTAATTCCTGTTTAAATGCTTCAATTCAATCTGCCTCCACCACACTCTGAGGAAGTGCATTCCAGGACCTAGCCAGCGACTGCGTGGGGTGGGGGGGGGGAATCCTCCTCTCACTTTCTTGCTTCTTTTACTAATCACTTTAAATCCGTGCCCTCATGTTCTCAATCCTTTCACAAGTGGGAACCACTTTTCCCTGCATACTCTGTCAAGACCCCTCACGATTTTGAATATCTCTATCAAATCTCCTCTCCGCCACCTTTTCTCCAAGGAAATTAGTCCTAACTTATCCAACCTATCTTCAGAACAAAAGTTCCTCATCCTTGGAACCATTCTTGTGAATATTTTCTGCACCCACTCTAATGCCCTGGTATCCTTCCTAAAATACAGCACACAGAACTGAAAGTAATACTCCAGCTGAGGCCACACTAGTAACTTACACAAGTTCAACATGAGCACCTTGCTCTTGTACTCAATGCCCGTATTGATAAAGCCCAGGACACTGTATGTATCTCTAGCCAGCTGTCCTGCCACCTTCAATTACATATGCATATATACACCCAGATCCCTCTGCTCCTACACCCATCATGGATTAGGCTGCTGATCACTAAGGTTTCAGATGCCTTGTAAGGCATTTTCAGCTTGCAATTCCAGCAAGTTACAGTGCAAATTGTATTTTAGCTGCATGGTGCAGGAAAATGTCTTTAACTCTAATGCAAGATGCCCCACTGCAGCAAGATTTAACCCCCCCAAGGGATTGTGTACCGTGTTGGTTTTGATTGCCTTGTAAAATTCTTGTAATTTTTGTTACCTTGTCATGACCAATCTGTACTTCCTTTTCAGGCACAGACAACCTTGACCACGAATGACATTGTAATCAATAAGCTCACTCAGATCCTGTCCTACCTGCGCCAGGGAACGCGTAACAAGAAGCTGAAAAAGAAGGATAAAGGTAACACAGAAAGCAAGATCTTGCTGGTAGGTTTTTAAAACCCCAGCTTTTCGGAGCACTACACTTCTGGAAAGATGCAGAGGCTTTATTCCCTCTGGCGAGTGGGTCAGTAACTAGGGGTCATAGATTTTGATGAAACTTTGGCAAAAGATCGAGAGCAGCGACGGGAAGGAACCTTTCCACTGAGATTTGTCAGGATCTGGAATGCTTCACCTGAAATGGTGGGAGAAGCTAATTTGATAAATCATTTTAAAAAGTCTTGGACAAGGTGCAGCAGTGGTTAGCACAGCTGCCTCAAGGCGCTGAGGTTCCATCCCGGGTCACTGTCCGTGTGGAGTTTGCACATTCTCCCCATGTTTGCGTAGGTTCCGCCCCCACAACCCAAAGATGTGCAGGGTAGGTGGATTGGCCATGCTAAATTGCCCCTTAATTGGATAAAAAATTAATTAGGTATACTAAATTTTTTTTTAAAGTCTTGGCCAGTCGCTTGTTGAATTGTAGGACTACAGACAAAATGTCTGATGGGCAGACTACATATGACTGCTCTTTCAAAGAAGTAGCCCAGGTATGAAGGTGCCCAAAGGTCTCCTGTGTTGGGCGACTCCATCGCTGCCTCTGTAGTTACTGATTTAAAACTTGTATTGCATTAGTTACAAAGTCTAACACCTTCACTCAATTGAAAAATGCCGCCTGCACTACGATTTCACCTGACAAAAAAAACCTAACAAACAGGAACAGGAGTAACCCATTTCAGGTGCTCGAGCCCGTTCAGGTGCTCGAGCCCATTTCAGGTGTTCGAGCCCGTTCAGGTGTACGAGCCCATTTCAGGTGTACGAGCCCATTTCAGGTGCTCGAGCCCATTTCAGGTGCTCGAGCCCATTTCAGGTGCTCGAGCCCATTTCAGGTGCTCGAGCCCATTTCAGGTGTTCGAGCCCGTTCAGGTGTTCGAGCCCGTTCAGGTGTTCGAGCCCGTTCAGGTGTTCGAGCCCGTTCCACATTCATTAAGATCACGGCGAATTTGATTGTGGCTTTAACTCCTCTTTGTTGCCTGTCTCACATAACCTTTGACTCCTTTGTCAATCAAGAATCCATCTAACTGTGCCTTGAATAGCAAGTTCCAAAGACTAATGATCCTCTGAGGGAAGGATTTCCTCCTCGATCCTTGCTTAAATGGGAGACCCCTTATTTTGCAAATGAGTCCCTTAGTTCATCATTAAAACTTTAGTTTTCAGAACTGTTCTGCTTCTGAATGAGGCTTTGAGCTTAAACTAATTCTATAGATTTTATTTCAACGCACCTTATAAATGTAATAATGTATTTTGATTAGTTTTGTTTGAAAAGGAACAGTAATTTATTTTCATCGCATGTCTCAAGTGGTCCTCTTGATTACAAGACTTGTGCCTTCTCCTGAGTTTCCTAACTTAGCTCAAAATATTGTGTTTTACGTTTAAAATGCATTCTACGGACACTGGCCATGAATATTCAACCAAAAAACAAAATTCTATCGCTGGGTGTTATTCACAGTACAAGAGCTGCCGTTCAAAATATTCAAGCTCTCTCATACCATTACCATGTACTGAAACCCTGTAACAACACTGAATGATTAATATTCAGCAGCAGTGGTATAATAACCAGTTCCAACAATGTGGAGACTGAGATAGTGTAATGTAAAGTGGCTATAGTCCCAGCTGACCAGAGGCTGCTTTCCCCTTTGAGGGGGAGAGTTGACTACTGGTAATTTAACCTGAGGGTCACCACACCTCGGGCAAGGGGAAAGGTTGAGAAGGCGGAGCCTTCATCAATACCCTGAAGACTGAGATAGTATCCCAACCTTATAGCTCAATAGCACAACTTAGCCCAAATCAGTGCCACCTGTACCTTACCACCATCCTACATTTTGTAGATGCAAAGGGGGAAAATATTCTGTTCTATAAGCCGTGACCAGGTTTCTTCATTGATTTGATTTTCATTTTTCTTCCTTTTCCCAGGCAAATTGGGAGGTGATGAAAAGAGACCCCCAGAGGCTGATATAAGGTACCATTTTATTAAAAGATGGCACAGAAAATGTCTTTGTTGTTGGGTGGGAGAGGTCGGGAGGGGGTGAGGGCGAGGTCGGGAGGGGGTGAGGGCGAGGTCGGGAGGGGGTGAGGGCGAGGTCGGGAGGGGGTGAGGGCGAGGTCGGGAGGGGGTGAGGGCGAGGTCGGGAGGGGGTGAGGGCGAGGTCGGGAGGGGGTGAGGGCGAGGTCGGGAGGGGGTGAGGGCGAGGTCGGGAGGGGGTGAGGGCGAGGTCGGGAGGGGGTGAGGGCGAGGTCGGGAGGGGGTGAGGGCGAGGTCGGGAGGGGGTGAGGGCGGGAAGGGGTGAGGGCGAGGTCGGGAAGGGGTGAGGGAGAGGTCGGGAGGGGGTGAGGGAGAGGTCGGGAGGGGGTGAGGGAGAGCATGTGGGACTGGTCCTTTTTTTTTTCCAATTAAGGGCCAATTTAGTGTGGCCAATCCACCTAATCTGCACATCTTTTGGGTTGTGGGGGTGAAACCCACGCAGACACGGGGAGAATGTGCAAACTCCACACGGACAAGTGACCCAGGGCCGAGATCGAACCCGGGTCCTCAGCGCCGCAGTTCCAGTGCTAACCACTGCACCACATGCCGCCCATAGTGGTCCTTTTTGATTGAAAGGCTGATATTTTACAGTTCTCAGTGACTGACTGCAAGTAGCACACTGTTGTCTGTGCCACAAAGTGGCCAATGCATGTCAAAAATGGCATGTTTGTAGGGGCCAAGCATGCAGCAAGACTCGCGTGTCTATTGTAAAGCACTATTGAGTGAAGGAAAAATCAATTTTACAATCCTTCTCATATCCTTAGTACACCCAAAGTGCTTAAAACCAAATTTAAAAATGAAAGGCTTGCATTTTTGTAGCACCTCTCACGACCTTAGAATGCCTGATGTGCTTTGTTCAATGAAGTACTTTTGAAGTGTAGTCGCTGTTTATTGGAGGAAACACCGCAGCCAATTTGTCCTCTGATACAGCAGTGTGTGATAATCACCAGATAATAAAGAAAGAACAACACAGAAACGGGCCCTTCAGCCCCAGTAGCCTGCGCTGATCATGATGCCTGTCTGAACTAAAACCTTCTGGGTCCATATCCCTCTATTTCCATCCTTTCGTGTATTTGTCAAGATAACTCTTGAATGTCGCTATCTTACCTGTTTCCGCCACCGCCCCCGGTCGCGAGTTCCAGGCACTCACCACCCTTTGTGTAACAAACAAAAAAAAGCCTCGCACATCTCTGAACTTTGCCCCTCGCACCTTAAACTTATGTCCCCTAGTAATTAACTTTTCCACCCTGGGAAAAAGCTTCTGACTATCCATTCTGTCCATGCCAGTCGTAATTTTACAGACTTCTATCTGGTCGTTCCTCAACCTCCGCCGTTCCGGTGAAAACAATCCGAGTTTATCCAACCTCTCTTCATAGCTAAATAATATCATAGAATATCATAGAATTTGCAGTGCAGAAGGAGGCCATTTGGCCCATCGAGTCTGCACCGGCTCTTGGAAAGAGCACCCTACCCAAGGTCAACACCTCCACTCTATCCTCATAACCCAGTGACCCCACCCAACACTAAGGGCAATTTTGGACACTAAGGGCAATTTATCATGGCCAGTCCACCTAACCTGCACATCTTTGGACTGTGGGAGGAAACCGGAGCACCCAGAGGAAACCCACGCACACACGGGGAGGATGTGCAGACTCCGCACAGACAGTGACCCAAGCCGGAATCGAACCTGGGACCCTGGAGCTGTGAAGCAATTGTGCTATCCGCAATGCTTCCGTGCTGCCCTTAATCTGTTTTGTGAAGCTGAATGAGGGATAAATATTTGTCAGGACACTGAGTAGAACTCTAAAATAAAAGCCAAATACTGCAGATGCTGAAAATCTGAAATAAAAACAGAAACTGCTGGAAAAGCTCAGCAGGTCTGGCAGCCTCTAGAGAGCGAAACAGATTTAAGGTTTCCGGTCCATAGGATGTCTTCAAGAGAATCTTATGTATGCAAAACATTAACTCTGTTTCTCTCTCCACAGATGCTGCCAGACCTGCTGGGTTTTTCCAACATCTCTTGTTTTTATACTGGGGAAAGCTCCCCTGTTCTGCTTCAAACTGAATGTTTTAATGTGTAGCTGAGAACTTCACCTTGATATGAAAATCTTTTAAACTTATACTGGGAAAACTGAAGTTCTAGATGAAACTGTCTGTTTCATCGAAAAGGCAGGAACTCTGAGACTGCAGCACACCATCCGTATTGGACTGTGAGCGTCAATTTAAATCCTGTCCTCCAATCTCTGGATAGGGACTGAAACTCTCAAATCTTCTGGTACCGAGTGAGCAAGCTATCTGCTGCGCCAAGGCTGATACTATATCTTTCTTTGGAAGTGCAATTATGCAGGAAACTGTACCAAACCAAGAGAGCAATTCAGTGAGGGGCCATATAATCTGTTTCACTGGTGTTGGCTAAAGGAAGAATAGGAATCGTGTACACCAGAGGAACTTCCCTGTTCCGCTTTGAATGACGGCATGGGATCTTTGAGCAGTGCCTCAAATTAGCATCTCGACGGTAAGACGGGACTGCTGACCAAATTGCTCCAGTCACACCCAATGCTATCTGTCCAACTATTGGCTTCGGAAGAGCTGGAGCTTCGAATATGAGTTTTTTAGTGGCAAGCACTTGCTCTTTGTTTTAAAATCCTGACGTGGTTATTTTAAAAGATTTTCATATCAAGGTGAAGTTCTGATGATGTATGCAGACCAGAATAATGGATAAATCCTTTGAGGAGTCACAGAGGAGAATAACAGTCAAATGAATGCATTACATCAACAGTTTACAAATCGTGCAAGCAACTTTAACTGGAGAGTATCCAGTACCGACAGCACTAAAGTCTGAATGGCAGAAAGTTGCACCCTCCCCTTTGCCCCGCTCCCATGGCCCTGCCTGCGGCCCTGTCCCCCGTGGCCCCACACCTTGCTCGGCACCCCCCCCCCCCCCCCCCATCCTCTTCTGCTCCACCCTTCCCCTCTCTGTCCCCAACTTCTGTTGCAAATCCCCTCCACCCTCTCTCCCCCAACGTTAGTGCAGGACATTTGGCATAATGACATATAACATTGTACCAATCTTTGTTTCAGAGAAATTGACTTCACTTTTTGGACAACACTGAGCTGCCGCGCATTTACCTTTCAATGTTTACTTCCAGCATCTTTGATGACATTGGTGACTATGTACCGACGACCGCGAAGGTTGTTCGCGAAAAGGAACGTGAAAAGTACCGTGAGAAGGAGAGAGAACGAGAGCGGGAACGTGAGAGGGAAAGAGAAAGGGAAAGAGAGCGGGAACGAGAAAAGGAAAGAGAAAGGGATGAGGAGAAAAAGTCCAGACACAACTATTTCGAGAAGCCAAGAGTGGACGATGAGGTATGCTCTAATCACTCTGTGTTAACTGTACAACAAGTTCCAGCTTTAAAGGTAGTGAAGCTTATAATGCACTCCGACAGTCATTCCTACCTTACCTGTCTTTTAATTCATGGCTAGCAACTGACCTGGTGGTCCTCCATGTCTTTCTGGGCTTTGATTCACTGTTTCTCTGGTGGTGGGGTGTGGTCTTGTCAGTCACTCAGCATTTTCCGTTTCAAGAAAAGCAAGAGAAGGGAATGCTGTGAGCGAGTGGGGCTATATGCTCACCCCTGCACCCCAACCCCTTCCCCGCGCAGGGATTGATGCCCCCATCACTCAATGGTACAGCATGCCATTGCAGTGTTGATGTAAGCCTACTGGTGACACTAATAAAGATTATTATTATGTTGGCAGCATTCCTCAGGGAGGGAACCATTGAGTGCCCTTGACAGAAACTCAATGACTAACGGTGTTATTTTTGTTACAGAGCTGTGATGAAGATTAATGGGATTTTCTGTATTTATCTTTCAAGCACAGGAACATTCAGTAAAATCTGCAAAACAGTTTCTGTGTTTTTCCAAGAGCCGTATCTATGTTACAAAATTTGAGGTCAAATTAATCATTTTAAAAGCAGCAGAGCTATTTTATTAAACTATTGAGCTATTGATAGATTTGATTAAGATGTATCTATAAGTAAACTCCGTACAGTAAAAGGACATTGAGTTAACTGTTAGGAAAGGAATGGCCTAATTCTGAATGAAAGGGAGAAACATAAGAATATAAATTTTGGACGGCCTACATCTTGAAAATGGAAAAATGAAAATCGCTTATTGTCACAAGTAGGCTTCAAATGAATACCGGTGTTCTTGCAAATCACATAACTCGGGAAGTAGAGAAGACTTTAAACTAAATAGATGGGGCTGGTTCTGGAGAGGGGATATGTAGGCTTTCAAAGCTAAAGAATAAGGCAGCTATTTAGATAATGACAGCCAGAGTGTGACACGGAGCAACAGAGTGTATGAACTTTAAAAAAGCAGCAAGTAGGGTTATGGGGGAGAAAATTGTAAAAGGGGAAAATTAATGGCTCTACTTAAACCCACGTAGTATTCGGCACAAAATAAATAAATTGTTGCCACAAATTGAGGTTAATGGGCAACAGGGGGAGGGATATATGAGGGATATAGACAGATTAAGTGAGTGGGCAAAAACATGGCAGATGGGAAATAGCAGTGCCGGTTTAATTCCCGTATCAGCCTCTCCGAACAGGCGCCGGAATGTGGCGACGAGGGGCTTTTCACAGTAACTTCATTTGAAGCCTACTTGTGACAGTAAGCGATTTTCATTTCATTTCATTTTCATATAATGTTGGAAAATGTGAAGTTATGCACTTTGACAGGAAGAATAAAGCAGTTGAATATTATTTAAATGGAGAAAGACTGCAGGAAGCTGCAGCACGGAGGGATTTGGGGGGTCCTCGTGTATAAATCACAAAAAGGTAGCACACAAATTCAGCAGGTAATTAGGAAGGCAAGTCAAATGTTGCTTTTATTTTCAAGTGAATGGAGTATAAAATAGGGATGTCTTGCTAAAACTATACAAAGCACTTGTTAGACCACAGCTGGAATACTGTGAACAGTTTTGGTCTCCTTATCTAAGGAAAGATAGCCTGGCATTGGGGGCAGTCCAGGAAAGGTTCACTAGGTTGATCCCGGGTATGAGGGAGTTTTCTTCTATGGGGAGTTTGAGGAGGTTAGGCCTGTGAAAGAATGAGAATGAGATGCATCGGATTCTCTTGTGGCTTGACAGGGTAGTTGCTGAGAGGTAGTTTCACCTTGTGGGAGGGTCTAGGACCCCTCAAGTAAGGGGTCACTTATTTAAGACAAAGATAAGAAATTTCTTCTCTCAAGATGGTAGTTAATCTGTGGATTTCTTTACTGCAGAGAGCAGTAGAGGTTGGGTCATTAAGTGTGTTCAAGGTTGAGGTAGACCGATTTTTAATCAGTAAGGGAATCGAGGTTTCCGGGGATAAGGTGGAAAAGTGGAGTTGAGGATCATCGTATCATTCATGATGTAATTGAATAGTGGAGCAGACTCGATGGGCTGAATGGCCTGCTTCTGCTCCTATGCCGTCTGGAATGAAGAAAATGGTGTTTGGCCTATCAACCCCCTCCTTCCACATACTACCCTGCCATAGACTCTACAATCCATTTAGTCTCCTTCCACAGCTCATGTGCACTCTCCCCTGTCTTAGACTTTATCCACCCATTTAATCTCCCATGGGAATGTTCTGTATGAATAGATACCCCAGAGTCAACTAAGCAAAATCCCATAACGTTCATCCATCGTTGGATCAGTGTTCACCCCTCGCCACCTCCAGCTCAGGCACTGACGCTGTGCTACAGCAGTAGGTTAATCAGCATCAGAACGAATCCATCGGGTTAACATTGCAACAAAAACAAATTACTGACATTTTTTAAAAATGCTGCAAATATTCAACATCTGTGGGGAGCGAAACAACGTTGGCATTTTAGGGTGATGACTTTTCATCAAGTCTAGAGAAAGCAGCAATAATCTGAAGCATTCACCTCTGTGGTGACAGAAGCAGTGTTAACATTGCATTGGACAGAGAAAGGGGAATAGGAAAAGTCCTGCATTTCTATACTGCCTTTTTAGCTTGAGTTGGAGACATGAGGGTTTCAGTACTATGAGGGTACAATGGATGAAGCTGGCCCACTGATGGTACAGGGGACGGGGGGGAGCACATGGGTTTGAGTCCAAATAACAGTGGCCATGCGCAGGGACTTCAGGGCAAAGGCTGCGATGAGGCAGTGGAAGGATTTGTCAATTAAAATGAATTTGAAAGAAGGGACATGTGTTAATACAGCATCATTCATAACCACAAGACATCTCAAATGCTTTACAGTGAATAAAGTACCATTTGAATTATAGTCATTGTTCTCTGTAAGGAACGTGGCAACCAATTTCCGCACAGTAAGCTCTCTCAAACAGAAATGGGAAACCTGTCTGTTATGCTGTTGATTGTGGGAAAAGGTATTGGCCAAGACAATAGGCTGAACTCCACTGCTCTTCTGTAAATAGGGATGTTATCATCCAGTTGAGATCACAGCCTCGGTTTCAATTTCTTGTCCAAAGGACAGCACCTCCGACAGTGCAGCACTCTCCTGGTATCGATGTGTCAGCGTAGAAACGTTCTAATTCTTACAGAGTGTGACAGGGTAAATGTAGATAGCGGGCTGGATTCTCTGCCGGCAGCCCAGGGGTTTCCCGACGACGTTGGGGCTGCCCCACAATGGGAAACCCCATTGACCAGCCAGTGTAACGGAGCATCCCGTTGGCGGGGTGAAACAGAAATGCGGCGGGACAGCGAATCCAGCCCAGTATGTTTCCCCTGGATAGTGAGTCTGGAACCAGAGCGCACCGTCTCCGAATAAGGGGCAGGCCATTTAGGACTGAGATGAGGAGGAATTACTTCATCTGCAAGGTGGTGAATCTTTGGAATTTTCTACCCTGGAGGGCTGCGGATGTTCAAGACAGAATAGATTTGTGGGTAATAATGACATAGAGGGATGTGGGAACCGGGCAGGAAAGTGGTAGAGGTAGATGGTCAGCCGTGATCTAATGGAATAGCAGAGCAGATTCGACGGGCCAAATGGCCTACTCGTACTCCTTTGGTCCTGTTTAGTAGTGAAGTCTCTGGAAATTGGTGTCTCTGGGTATACAGAACCAGCAGAGTTTCCTGTGTCAGACTGAAAGCATTCGGAGAGAAACCAGTTGAGAGTAATTGACATTCCAAGCCAAAGTGAATCCAATAAGTAATTATTTGCCATTGCTGTTTAAATGAAATGAAAAAATGAAATGAAAATCACTTATTGTCACAAGTAGGCTTCAATGAAGTTACTGTGAAAAGCCCCTAGTCACCACATTCGGGGAGGCTGGTACGGGAATTGAACCGTGCTGCTGGCCTGCCTTGGTCTGCTTTAAAAGCCAGCGATTTAGCCCAGTGTGCTAAACCAGCCCCTGGTAAACCAGGTGTAACCATCCTGAAAATAACATACGCAAAATGTCTTTAGGCTTGCGCTGAAGGTTTGCCATGAAGACCTCAGTAAGTGTATGGGTCCTGACATTGCTGTTACATTTCTATTTAGGACTGAAATCCAAGTGTGGCTCTTTATTTAAAGTTTGCAATCCATTAAGGTACGTTGTACAGGACCTCATTTAATGCCACTGTTATTTAGATTCTAGTTGCACTGTTGGCCCTGAATTGGTTTCTGACCAGACACAGCAAATATATATTAACAATTTTTAGTACATTTCGAGTCTTTGAGAGCATAATATTTCATAGGACGGAATATTACCAGAATTTGGCAAAGACCGAAAGCTGGCATATAATTCTCCAATTGCACAGACAAGTTTTCCCATGAAATCTTGAACCCCTTGCACCAAATAAATGAGCGGGCCTGGTTTCCGGCAGCACACTGGTGGGACCGGCCCACATAGAACTGGGAACCGGCTCCAAAGAGATCGGGCGGCATCTTTAAAGGACATTTTGATCAGCGCTGCAACCTAACGACCCGCAGCCCCCGTCAAGGGGGTATACCCCCCCCCCCCCCCCGGAAAATCCTCATTGGCACTGCAGCCCCCCACTAACATTGCAGAAGTAGAGCCGGCACTCCCCCAAATTTATTTAAATGAGGTACACACTCTTTGTGACGTCACTGGCGAGGGGCAGGAAAATGGGGAAACGCGATCGCGCCGACGGGGATCGTGTTTCCCGATTCCTGCTAGATTTTCCCCACCCTTGCCGCCGGTTCCGCGAACGGCAAGTGCAGGCTCAAGATGGTGCCCAAAAATTGACCAACTTTAAAAGCTTTGCAGCTGTCTGGGATATTTTGATGAAAACAAAAGCTGCAGAATAAAAACTGAATGTGGAAAGGATGGCTTCATGCAAGATACAGATGGTCCACTGGGCTCAGCGCTGAAAATGTGAATGGAATTGTACTCTTCTTAATTTTGTGCTGTTGCTTGAAAGTATTGGAAGCATTGGAAAGGGTGCAGAGGAGATTTACCAGGATGTTGCCTGGTATGGAGGGAAGATCTCGGGCGAAATTCTCCGGAAATGGCGCGATGTCCGCCGACTGGCGCCCAAAACGGCGCCAATCAGACGGGCATCGCGCCGCCCCAAAGGTGCGGAATGCTCCGCATCTTTGGGGGCCGAGCCCCAACATTGAGGGGCTAGGCCGACGCCGGAGGAATTTCCGCCCCGCCAGCTGGCGGAAACGGCCTTTGTTGCCCCGCCAGCTGGCGCGGAAATGACATCTCCGGGCGGCGCATGCGCGGGAGCGTCAGCGGCCGCTGACAGTTTCCCACGCATGCGCAGTGGAGGGAGTCTCTTCCACCTCCGCTATGGTGGAGACCGTGGCGGAGGCGGAAGGGAAAGAGTGCCCCCACGGCACAGGCCCGCCCGCGGATCGGTGGGCCCCGATCGCGGGCCAGGCCACCGTGGGGGCACCCCCCGGGGTCAGATCGCCCCGCCCCCCCCCCCCCCCCCCCCCCCCCCCCCCCAGAACCCCGGAGCCCGCCTTGTCCCGCCGGTAAGGTAGGTGATTTAATTTACCCCGGCGGGGGGTCGGAGAATGTCGCCCCTCATGAGGAAAGGCTGAGGGACTTGAGGCTGTTTTCGTTAGAGGGAAGAAGGTTAAGAGGTGACTTAATTGAGGTATACAAGAGGATTGGATAGGGTGGACAGTGAGAGCCTTTTTCCTCAGATGGTGATATCTAGCACGAGGGGACATAGCTTTAAATTGAGGGGAGATAGATAGGACAGATATCAGAGGTAGGTTCTTTACTCAGAGAGTAGTAAGGGCGTGGAATGCCCTGCCTGCAACAGTAGTGGACTCGCCAACATTAAGGGCATTTAAATGGTCATTGGATAGACATATGGACGATAAGGGAATAGTGTAGATGGGCTTTAGAGTGGTTTCACAGGTCGGCGCAACATCGAGGGCCGAAGGGCCTGTACTGCGCTGTAATGTTCTATGTTCTAATATTGTATGTTCTATAATTTGAACCGTTGTTGTGGTTAATAAATGTGTAGTTCATCCTTCAAGTGCTTGGGGATAAGAGCGGGAGAGCTTCTTCACAAAACTCAGCCTGTTCAGTGTGTATAGTATTGTTTAAATTGTATTTCTTGAATTTGTAATTGTCGGTTAGTTAGATCCTTGTGCTATGTCAGTAATTACTCTGGCTGCAATAATCCTAATTTATTTCCATTTTCTTTTCCTTCAAATAGCCGGCAGAATTGGAGGCTGGTGAGTATTTTTTTTGAAGGCTGAATTATCACGTCTGCTGTCTCCATTTAGTTCTTCGATGGATTAGAGCTCCATGTCTTGGCTTGGCAGTTCTCTCTCAAGTTTTTTTTCCACTCATTATTTTGTCCTTTCGCCACCCTTTCCTTCATAGAATAATAATTTAGAATCTTTGAATGGTTGTAACCCAGCAAGTGGCACCTATCCCAGCCCCGTGGCACGCAGCGCTGTACATTTCAGTTTTCTTGCAAATCATGTTCACTGTGGGTGTGGCTTTTTGGCAATGTAAATGAACAAGATGACCTCATTTGTGTGTTATTTAGTAAAATTGTCCCAGCAGCACCAAAATATTTTCTCAGAATTTGATAGTACTCTGGATTCTTTTCATCAACCTTTGGGTTCAAATTCAACTGTGCCTGATCATAGAATGAATGTCCCAACTGTCTGCTGACTGTATCGCTCTTTGCCATGTGAATTTTAGCAAGTTTGATCCAGGTCACTGTGGCCATGTAGGCACAGGGGAAACTTGTTGAAAAGGAATGGGAGTGTAAGTGGTTATGTCGCTGAGAGATACACCCCGAGACCTGGACTAACCTGAGAATGATGTGGAGATGCCGGCGTTGGACTGGGGTGAGCACAGTACGAAGTCTTACAACACCATGTTAAAGTCCAACAGGTTTGTTTCGATGTCACTAGCTTTCGGAGCGCTGCTCCTTCCTCAGGTGAATGAAGAGGTATGTTCCAGAAACACATATATAGACAAATTCAAAGATGCCAAACAATGCTAGGAATGCGAGCATTAGCAGGTGATTAAATCTTTACAGATCCAGAGATGGGGTAACCCCAGGTTAAAGAGGTGTGAATTGTATCAAGCCAGGACATTTGGTAGGATTTTGCAGGCCAGATGGTGGGGGATGAATGTAATGCGACATGAATCCCAGGTCCCGGTTGAGGCCGCACTCATGTGTGCGGAACTTGGCTATAAGTTTCTGCTCGGCGATTCTGCGTTGTCGCGCGTCCTGAAGGCCGCCTTGGAGAACGCTTACCCGGAGATCAGAGGCTGAATGCCCTTGACTGCTGAAGTGTTCCCCGACTGGAAGGGAACATTCCTGCCTGGTGATTGTTGCGCGATGTCCGTTCATTCGTTGTCGCAGCGTCTGCATGGTCTCGCCAATGTACCACGCTTCGGGACATCCTTTCCCGCAGCGTATGAGGTAGACAACGTTGGCCGAGTCGCACGAGTATGTACCGCGTACCTGGTGGGTGGTGTTCTCACGTGTAATGGTGGTATCCATGTCGATGATCTGGCACGTCTTGCAGAGATTGCCATGGCAGGGTTGTGTGGTGTCGTGGTCACTGTTCTGAAGACTGGGTAGTTTGCTGCAAACAATGGTTCGTTTGAGGTTGCGTGGTTGTTTGAAGGCAAGTAGTGGGGGTGTGGGGATGACCTTGGCAAGATGTTCATCGTCATCAATGACGTGTTGAAGGCTGTGAAGAAGATGACGTAGTTTCTCCGCTCTGGGGAAGTACTGGACGACGAAGGGTATTCTGTCGGTTGTGTCCCATGTTTGTCTTCTGAGGAGGTCGGTGCGGTTTTTCGCTGTGGCGCGCTGGAACTGTCGCTCGATGAGTCGAGTGCCATATCCCGTTCGACTCATCGAGCGACAGTTCCAACGCGCCACAGCGAAAAACCGCACTGACCTCCTCAGAAGACAAACATGGGACACAACCGACAGAATACCCTTCGTCGTCCAGTACTTCCCCGGAGCGGAGAAACTACGCGAGATTTAATCACCTGCTAATGGTCGCATTCCTAGCATTGTTTGGCATCTTTGAATTTGTCTATATATGTGTTTCTGGAACATACCTCTTCATTCACCTGAGGAAGGAGCAGCGCTCTGAAAGCTAGTGACATTGAAACAAACCTGTTGGACTTTAACCTGGTGTTGTAAGACTTCGTACTAACCTGAGAATGAGAGCTCAGATCCTCCCCCACTATTACAGATGGAGAATCCAAACTTGCTATTTTTCAAATTCCTATTCTTGGCAACAGTTACCATGAAGCTAACAGTTTGTCGTAAAAACCCAGCTGGTTTTGGAAACGAAAGCTACTGCCCTTACCCTGTTCTGCTTTATATCTGACTCCAATCCCACTCCAGTGTGGTTCATTCTTAACTGCCTCTTGAAGTGACATCTCAGTTGAAAATGGCCCATCACTCCTACTCCGCATAGTGCCCCAGTGTGTTTGGGTGACTGTTATAACCTGCCTACTTACGATTGGCTGGGGACTAATGACTATCCCACAATCCTGTGGGAGTATGAACTTCCCCAATGAGGGGGGCGGAGAAACTCCTAGTATAAATAAGCTGGCCAGTTCAGGAACCAGCAGGAAGGAGAAGGTAGCAAGGGAAGTTACTGCTACTGTTATGTATATATTGTTATAGTAAATAAATGTATTACTGTGTATCCTTAAAACTCGTGCTGGATTCTTCGTGGCCCTTACAAAAGTGACCTCATGTCTTTTCCACATTTGGAGAAGGTTGAGCACACCATGGGTCGGTGGAGAGGTTCTACTAAGATGGCAGCCATTCATTTCCCTTTTCTAAGGAGCTAGTCACCGTCAGCTGTTGGGGGGTTTAGTTTAGTCTTTACGCTAAAGTTAATAGGTGCTTTTGCATTTTTGCCTCTATCTTCTACTGTGCATTTCTGTTTAGTTGTTTTGTGTGGTTTTGTTTAACATGAACATTTTTTAATAGACATTTTTAAGAAAAGAAAATGGTCCATCACAACCTTCCCAGGGCAGTGAATGCCAGTCTTCTCACTATTTCCTGAGAATGAGCAAATAAAATGTGTCTGCTGCTTGGAGACCATTGGGCAGCTGGTGTGGGTGATAGAGAACTGTCTTCCTCGGGTAGATGGGGCTGGTATTGAGGGTGGGGAATGGATGGAGGGGGACCCTTCCAATTTGGGGATTGTGGCACATTGCAGGGTCAGTGTAAAAACAACATTACTCTTCATCTAGCCCATGCTATAGGAGCACTCAATGCCAATGCTGGCTGCCTGAAAATTGAAACATGTTCCATCTCCATTGCTGATTCCTTTGACCCAACACAACCTTTTACAGGGGGTGAGCAAATTCGAACAGTTAAGATCAGAATAAATGCACCTTTGTCATTTTGTGATGCCAGAATAGCTATTATTGCTTGAACCCTCTTGAAAATATCTTGGCAGAGGAAATGAGTCCTCAAAAATGTATTGTGACTTGACTAATCCGTCTTTTTATTTGTTTCACATAGGCCCTGGGGCAACAAAGGATCTGATTAAATCAATCAATGAAAAGTTTGCCGGAGCTGGAGGATGGCAGGGGGCAGAATCATATCTTTTCTGTGCAATGTGGGCCCGTGCTTATACAAAGCTCGAAATTAAATAGAGTAAAAATTGATTGAGGGATGGGTGTTAGCCAGGGTACTGAGGAGAATTATCCTGCTCACTGTCAAATTTGTGCCATAGGATCTTTAACCAGAGAGAGGGCAGACAAGGCCTCAGTTTTTTTTTTAAATTTAGAGTTCCCAATTCATTTTTTCCAATTAAGGAGAAATTTAGCGTGGCCAATCCACCTAGCCTGCACATCTTTGGGTTGTGGGGGCGAAACCCACGCAAACACGGGGAGAATGTGCAAACTCCACACGGACAGTGACCCAGAGCCGGGATCGAACCTGGGACCTCGGCGCCGTGAGGCAGCAGTGCTGCCCCAGCAAGGACTCAGTTTTAACATCTCGTCTGAAAGATGTCACATCCAATAACCCAATGCTTTCTCAGTACTGCATTGGGGGGTGTCAGCCCGGATTCTGTACTCCCAAATCACTGGAGTTAGAATAGAGCATTAGGATACAAGAACATGAATTTTAATTTTGAATTTGTCTGTGTTCATTTCGCATCGTAAGAAGTCTTACAACACCAGGTTAAAGTCCAACAGGTTTGTTTCAAATCACTAGTTTTCGGAGCACTGCTAGGTGAATGAAGAGGTAGGTTCCAGAAACATACATATAGACAAAGTCAAAGATGCTTTGAATGCAAGCATTTGCAGGTAATTAAGTCTTACAGATCCAGAGAGAGGGGTAATCCCAGGTTAAAGAGGTGTGAATTGTCTCAAGCCAGAACAGTTGGTAGGATTTCGCAAGCCCAGGCCAGATGGTGGGGGGTGAATGTAATGCGACATGAATCCAAGGTCCCGGTTGAGGCCGTACTCATGTGTGCGGAACTTGGCTATAAGTTTCTGTTCGGCGATTCTGCGTTGTCGCGCGTCCTGAAGGCCGCCTTGGAGAATGCTTACCCGGAGATCAGAGGCTGAATGCCCTTGACTGCTGAAGTGTTCCCCGACTGGAAGGGAACATTCCTGCCTGGTGATTGTCGCACAATGTCCGTTCATCCGTTGTCACAGCGTTTGCAAGGTCTCGCCAATGTGCCGCGCTTCGAGACATCCTTTCCTGCAGCGTATGAGGTAGACAACGTTGGCCGAGTCGCACGAGTATGTACCGCGTACCTGGTGGGTGGTGTTCTCGCGTGTAATGGTGGTACCCATGTCGATGATCTGGCACGTCTTGTAGAGATTGCCATGGTTGGGTTGTGTGGTGTGGTCGCTGTTCAGAAGGATGGGTAGTTTGCTGTAAACAATGGTTTGTTTGAGGTTGCGCGGTTGTTTGAAGGCAAGTAGTGGGGGTGTGGGGATGACCTTGGCAAGATGTTCGTCTTCATCAATGACGTGTTGAAGGCTGCGAAGAAGTTGGCGTAGTTTCTCCGCTCCGGGGAAATGCTGGACGACGAAGGGTACTCTGTCGGTTGTGTCCCGTGTTGTCTTCTGAGGAGGTCAGTGCGATTTTTTGCTATGGTGTGTTGGAACTATCGATCGATGAGTCAAGTCCCATATCCCATTCGTATGAGGGCATCTTTCAGCATCTGTAGATGTCTGTCACGCTCCTCCTCGTCTGAGCAGATCCTGTGTATACGGAGAGCTTGTCCATAGGGGATGGCTTCTTTAATGTGTTTAGGGTGGAAGCTGGAGAAGTGGAGCATCGTGAGGTTATCCGTGGGCTTGCGCTACGTTACCTCCTCGGCATTCTCCAAGGCGGCCTTCAGGACACGCAACAACGCAGAATTGCCGAGCAGAAACTTATAGCCAAGTTCGCACACGAGTACGGCCTCAACCGGGACCTTGGATTCATGTTGCATTACATTCATCTCCCACCATCTGGCCTGGGCTTGCGAAATCCGACCAACTGTTCTGGCTTGAGACAATTCACACCCCTTTAACCTGGGGTTACCCCTCTCTCTGGATCTGTAACGACTTAATTACCTGCAAATGCTCGCATTCAAAGCTTTGTGTTGCATCTTTGACCTTGTCTATATATATGTTTCTGGAACCTACCTCTTTATTCACCTGAGGAAGAAGCAGTGCTCCGAAAGCTAGTGATTTGAAACAAACCTGTTGGACTTTAACCTGGTGTTGTGTCCAACGCTGCATCTCCACTTCATTTAGCATGGTCACCACAAAACCATTGTCGATTGTTGTAAAACCCCATCTGGTTCACTCATGTTCTTTAGGGAAGGAAATCTGCCGTCCTTACCTGGTCTGGCCTACATGTGACTCCAGATCCACAGCCCCCTGAAATGGCCGAGCAAGTCACTCAGTTCAAGGGCCACAACAAATGCTGGCTTTGCCAGTGATGTCCACATACCATGAAAGAATAAATAAATGTAAAGCAGTGAGACGAGCAAGGGGTGCAGTTTATGAACATGGAGATAAGTGGGCGTATGTTAGCAGGTCAGCTCCGGAGTGAGGCAGCGGCAAGGGAAATTCTTCAGGTGAAGGATAGGGCAGGGAAGTTGGTGGTGGCCCAGTGCTGATTAACAAGGTTTTTGAGGAGTTTTATGAGAGGTTGTACAAGTCCGAGCCACTCGGGGGAGACCGTGAGATGCAGGAATTTCTCGATGGGTTGGAGTACCCAAGGCTAGGGGAGGGGGATAGGGCTACATTAGAAGGCGCAATAGTGGAGCAGGAGATAAAAGATGCGATTGGGAGGATGCAGTCGGGGAAGGTGGCAGGGCCGGATGGGTTTCCGGTGGAATATTATAAAAAATTTAAGGATAGGTTGGCATCCCTGATGGTGGGGATGTTTGAGGAGGCGATAGGGAAGGGGGTGTTGCCGCAAACCTTGGGGCAGGCATTGATTTCCCTGTTACTAAAAAAAGATAAGGATCCGACGGAGTGTGGGTCGTATCGACCCATATCACTTCTGAATGTGGACGTAAAAGTGTTGGCGAAGGTACTGGCGGGTAGGCTGGAGGAGTGCCTTCCGAAGGTGATAGGGGAGGATCAGACTGGGTTCGTGAAAGGGAGGCAGCTGTTTTCGAACATTAGGAGGGTTTTGAACGTTGTTATGGCACCGGCGGAAAGAAAGGAAGCCGAGGTAGTTGTGGCATTGGACGCCGAGAAAGCGTTTGATCGGGTAGAATGGGGGTACCTGATGGCAGTGCTGGAGCGGTTTGGGATTGGACCAAGGTTTGTGAACTGGGTAAAGCTATTATATGAGGAACCGAAGGCGAGTGTCCGCACAAATAATATTAGTTTGAGATACTTTTCTCTCCACCGTGGGACGAGACAGGGATGTCCTATGTCCCCCCTGCTGTTTGCACTTGCGATTGAGCCGTTGGCCATCGCATTGAGAAGTTCGGGAGCATGGAAAGGAATAGTGCGGGGTGGGGATAGAGCATAGGGTGTCCTTATATGTCAACGACTTGCTTCTGTATGTGTCGGAGACGAGTGCGTCGATAGGAAGAATATTGGAGCTACTGCGGGTATTTGGGTCTTTCTCTGGGTACAAGTTGAACCTGGACAAGAGTGAGTACTTTGTGGTGTCTCGGCCGGGGGTGGGGGCAGGTGTGGAGGGGCTGCCATTCCGTAGAGCAGGGACTCATTTTAGGTATCTGGGGGTGCAGTTTGCCCGGAAGTGGGGGAGGCTTCGCAGGTACAACATCACTAGTTTGGTGGGGAGAGTGAAAGCCAATCTGGCAAGGTGGGATGGCCTTCCTCTGTCACTGGCGGGTCGGGTACAGGCGGTTAAAATGAATGTGTTGCCGCGATTCCTGTTTATTTTTCAATGCCTACTGATTTTCCTGCCAAAGTCTTTTTTCAGGGAGATTGAGGGAAGGATTACCTCATTTATATGGGGAGGGAAGGTGGCCAGAGTGAGAAAGGTGCTGCTACAGAGGGGAAGGCAGGCAGGGGGTTTGGGTCTCCCGAACCTGTTGTACTACTACTGGGCGGCGAATGTGGAAAAAGTGCAGAGCTGGGTCAGAGGGGTTGATTCTCAGTGGGTCAGAATGGAGGAGAGTTTGTGCAGGGTGTCGGGGCTGAAGGCACTTGCAATAGCGCCGCTCCCGATAGCTCTGGGGAAATACTCAGGGAGTCCGGTAATAATAGCTTCATTGAAAATCTGGAGGCAGTTTCGCCAACACTTCGGGTTGGGTTTAGGGTCAAGGGAAATGCCGATTCGGGGGAACCACAGATTTGAGCCAGGGAGGTGGGATGGAAGTTTTTGAAAATGGGAAGAGAAGGGGATTAATACGCTAAAAGATTTGTTTCTTTGGGGTCGGTTTGCAGGATTGAGGGAGCTGGAAACGAAGTATGGGCTAGAGCAGGGAGAAGTGTTTAGGTACATGCAGGTTCGGGGTTTTGCCAGGAAGGAGAAACAGCTTCCCAGAGGAACCGGCCTCCACATTGCTGGAGGAGGTGTTGACGAGAAGGGGGCAGTATCAGCGGTGTATGGAGCTATTCTGGAAGAGGATAAGGCACCACTGAAAGGGATCAAAGCAAAGTGGGAGGAAGAGCTGGGAGAGGTTATAGAGGAGGGGGTCTAGTGTGAGGTGCTCCGGAGAGTGAATGCCTCCACCTCATGTGCGAGGTTGGGGCTGATACAGCTGAAGGTGGTATATAGAAGTCGAGGATGAGCCGATTTTTTTGAAGGAATAGAGGATGTGTGCGAGCTTTGCGGGGGGGGGCCCGCGAATCACGTTCATATGTTTTGGTCCTGTCCAAAGCTAGGGGAGTACTGGAAGGAGGTGTTTAGGGTAATTTCCAATGTGGTGCGTGTGAAACTGGACCCGGGTCCCCAGGAGGCCATATTCGGGGTGTCGGACCAGCCGGGGTTGGAGACTGGCGCGGAGGCAGATATCATAGCCTTCGCCTCGTTGATCGCCCGAAGGCAGATCCTGCTGGGATGGAGAGCAGCCTCTCCACCCAGTGCCCTGGCGTGGCGGGGGGACCTGTTGGAATACTTGACCCTTGAGAAGGTTAAGTTCGAACTGAGGGGATACTCGGAGGGGCTCTACAAGTCATGGGCACTATTTATTATGCACTTTCAAGAACTGGATAACATCGAACATTAGTCGGGGGGGGGGGAGGGGGGGCTGTGTAGATTAAGGGTGACTACGGGTAATCTCTGATTCCTTTTTGTCATTTGTTTATGTAAACATGCGGGCTGATGTTTGGGGGTTGGTGGGCGGATGGGATCGTTGTTATTATGGGGACTGACATATCTTGCTGATTATTGTTTATTGTTGATGGGTGTAAATGTGGGAGAAAACGTGAAAAAGGAGAATAAAATTTTTTTTTTTTTTAATTAAATGTAAAGCAGTGGACAGATGACATTCAGGGGACTGTGTTTAGTCATTGTAAACTAATGTCCCATGGTTGCTGGGTTTGCATTTGTATGATTGGTGTTCACGTTATAATTAACCCATCGCAGGACTCACAGACAGCTTGGCATTTACCCTGTCCGAGGCAATGACAAATGTCGCCCATTGATCTCTCTCACATTTCATATCTGCGTTCATGTTTTTGGCCTCACCTTTTTATGACCCTGAACTTCCCGACCAAATGTTTCGGTATTTTTCAAAGGTAAAATTGCTAATACTGGAAATTTGAAATGTAAGCAGAAAATGCTGGAAATACTCCGCAGGTCAGGTAGGTAGAGAAACAGAGTTGATGCTTCAGCTTGGTGACACTTTGTCGGAACAGAGCAGAGGGGCGGCACAGTAGCACAGTGGCTAGCACTGTGGCTTCACAGTGCCAGGGTCCCAGGTTCGATTCCCGGCTTGGGTCACTGTCTGTGCGGAGTCTGCACGTTCTCCCCGTGTCTGCGTGGGTTTCCTCCGGGTGCTCCGGTTTCCTCCCACAAGTCCCGAAAGATGTGCTGTTAGATGAATTGGACATTCTGAATTCTCCCTCTGTGCACCCGAACAGGTGGCGGAATGTGGCGACTAGGGGCTTTTCACAGTAACTTCATTGCAGTGTCAATGTAAGCCTACTTGTGACAATAAAGATTATTATGTGACAGATTTTAATCAAGTTGGGGAGACGAGGATGAACTAAGGGGGAAAGCCTGATAGGATTGAGGGCAGAAGGTACCAAATGAAGAGCAGAATCACTACCAGCACCTGCTGTTTGAGAAGAAATAAGAGCAGAGTTTATGATATGAAATTGTTGAAAATGTTGAATCCAGAAGGATGTAAAGATCTTAATCGAATGATGAGATGCTGTTCCCCCAGCTTCTATTTTGCTTCATAGGAACAGTGCGAGGCTGAGGACAGTGGGAATGGGATGGCGAATTAAAATTGCCAACAAGGGTCATGCCCAGCAACTGAATGGAGGTGACCAGCTAAACAGTTATCCAATCTATTTTTGGTCTTCTCGGTGTAGAATTCACCACACCCTGCATAGTGATTACAGTATACAAAGAAAGACAAGGGCTGGATTCTCCAAAAATGGGTCTATGTCCCCGCACCGGTGTAAAATCCCGTGTTTCCTGAAAAAAATGCAACCTGATTCACTTATCTTCAGGGGGGGCTAGCAGGGACCCGGAGTGCTTCACGCAGCTTTGGCTGCGGATGTGGGCCCCCGCACTTCCGTTTCTGAGTCTGCGCATGCACATGGCGGCGGCCTCCAGCAGCCACGGCGGTCTCGGACCGCGGAGGCATCTGGAAGATGTAGGCCCCCACCCCCACCCCGGATCGGCCGAGCGCCCTGGGATCCGTTCGGCCCGATCTCTGTCCCTGCCACCCATAACGCCAGGATCCCAGGTTCGATTTCCCCCCCCCCCCCCCCCCAAACCAGGGCAGCCGTGGACTGAGTCCGCAGCCGCCACGTGAGCATCCCGACTGGCCATACCATGTTAGTTCCACGCAAGGACAGTGCAGTGGTTAGCACTGGGACTGCGGCCTGAGGACCCAGGTTCGAATCTCGGCCCTGGATCACTGTCCATGTGGAGTTTGCACATTCTCCCCGTGTCTGCGTAGGTTTCACCCCATAATCCAAAGATGTGCAGGGTAGGTGGATTGGCCACGCTAAATTGCCCCTTAATTGGGGAAAAAATAATAATTGGGTACTCTAAATTTTTTTTATTTTTTTTAAAATGTTAGTTGCACGCCGTGGGGAACTCGGCTGGTCAGGAGCGGAGTATCGCTGGCTGGGCCTCTGGAAATGCCCCCCAGCCGCGCAGTGTGATTCGCGGATATTCGGGGCCCGGAGAATCGCCGGACCCGATTTCCTCTGGAAATCATGCGCCAAACGCGATTTTGGTGTGGGGCTGCAGAGAATCCAGTCCCAGGACTTTGCTGTTTCACCCCAATGCATTTTCACTCAGCTGTTCTGCATCCTCCCTAAGCTACTGAACTGGGGGATGAACACCAGCCAACATGCATGACTTGAAATGAAATGAAAATTGCTTATTGTCACAAGTAGGCTTCAAATGAAGTTACTGTGAAAAGCCCCTAGTCGTCACATTCCGGCGCCTATTCGGGGAGGCTGGTACGGGAATTGAACCGTGCTGCTGGCCTGCCTTGGTCTGCTTTAAAAGCCAGCGATTTAGCCCAGTGTGTTAAACCAGCCCTTGTACTTGGAGCTGCTCTGGGCACCAAGTCACAGAGTGATCGACAATGGAACTAGTTTCTGGATAATGTAACTGGAAACCCAGGGCTGTTTAGCACAGGGCTAAATCGCTGGCTTTGAAAGCAGACCAAGGCAGGCCAGCAGCACGGTTCAATTCCCGTACTAGCCTCCCCGAACAGCTGCCGGATTGTGGCAACTAGGGGCTTTTCCCAGTAACTTCATTTGAAGCCGACTTGTGACAATAAGCGATTTTCATTTTCATTTCATTTAAGAAGCAGTTAAATGTTGGATAGAGATGGCTTGAAATTTATTTCTAAATGAAAAAAGCTGAAATGTTCTGAATGGCCGTTCTGATTTCCACCTTGATTGGACTATGCGGGAGTGGTGATTTCCAATCTGTTAATATCTAAATAAATATATTGGCAGAATCAGGGAGCATAAAAGTGTTTTTTCTTTAAATTTGTATTTAAAATATATTATGCTGTGCTTAAGATAAATGCTGCAGTTCTTTCCCTGCAGAATTGCACAGTTCAGTTTCCAGTCTCCTTAGGGATGCATTCAGGCCAAGTGGCAGCATCAGTGTTTCCTTAACAGAGTATCAAGACAAAGAAACCAGAAGAGAAGAAATGCCTTGGAGATTTCTTTGGAACATCCGACAGCTATGCAGAGTGTTATCCGGCCACGTAAGTGTTGGAAATGTTGAAAAAGTATAGACCAATGATGCTCCAAATTCTGGGGGAAACTTCAGCGTGTGCAACACCTAATAACAATACATCGGTAGTTTTGATAGAAGGGTCAAGAGACTGTTTCTGCTGGCGGGTGGGTTGGTAACCAAATATCCCAAAGTTTGTTGTTTTTTTTATTTTTATAAATTTAGAGTACCCAATTCATTTTTTTCCAATTAAGGGGCAATTTAGCGTGGCCAATCCACCTACCCTGCACATCTTTGGGTTGTGGGGGCGAAACCCACGCAGACACGAGAATGTGCAAACTCCACACGGGCAGTGACCCAGAGCCGGGATCGAACCTGGGACCTTGGCACCGAACCTGGGACCTCGGCACCGTGAGACTGCAGTGCTAACCACTGCGCCACCGTGTTGCCCAAATGTCTCAAAGTTAAGATTGTTGACAAAAGAACCAGAGGGGAGATGAGGAATTTTTTTTTATCAACGTGACTTGTCACCTGGAATGTGTTGCCTTAAAGACGGTCAAAGGAGATTCAGTAATAAGTTTCAGAAGGAAATTGGTCGAATACCAATGGGCGGGAAATTTTGCCAGGCTATGGGCCAAGAGCAGGAGGTAGTGGGAGAAACTGGACATGAAGGCCTGACCAGCCCCTTCCTGAATTGTGAAATTTGATTAGTGCAGGCCAGCCTTGTAAATCCAGAATAGGAAAACATTTAACAAATGATAATGCAGTGCAGCCAGTGTCACCTGTAGAGTGTTGGACACTCCCTCACTTGAGCCATAAAATTGACGCAGTTGAACCACTTGTATTAGTGACTTTGGTATCTTGTCTCCTGTTACAGGCTGGATGATATGGCTGTTGACAGTGATGAAGAGGTGGATTACAGTAAAATGGATCAGGTAAGAAATTGGCGACTGTCATGTAAGAGTACCTTTAAGAAATGGGTGTTTAAGAAATGTACCTTTTAAAAAATGGGTGTTTGTTAGTGATGTCAGAGTGTGGGTGGAGCTGGGCTGTCTGTCAGCTTTTTACTTTTGTTTTAGGCTGTTTGCTGCAGGGTGTGTTTTAGTTCGTTTTCAGTGTTGGAGCTGAAGCCAGACAGAGCAGGCGTACTGTTGATCTCTCTGTCATCAAAAGACTATCTCTTGATCATTTGGTGAATTCAGAATTATAAATGTTTTCAGTAGTGAATGTAAACCTGATGTGCTTCTGTTAAAAGGTGTTTCTTCTGTCTTCTGGATGTTGTTTGGGAAGTTATTAAGGATTACTTAGTGTTGTTTTTTTGGAGGTCGTATTTGAATTGATGGTTGCTAAGATGTTCACTATGTTTCAAAAAGGTTAACTTGAGTTCATAGAATAAACATTGTTTTGTTTTTAAAAATACTTTTCCATTTCTGCTGTACCACACCTGTAGAGTGGGCCGTGTGCTCCCCATACCACAATCTATTAAACGTTGTGGGTCAGGTGAACTCCATGATACACTTTGGGGTTCTGTAAACCCTGGCCCATAACACGACCAATGCCGTGCTCTAAAGCAGCCAAATGGTACTGTATCCAGGGATTAACAGGATGCCACAGTAATGTTGCACAGTAGGATTTCCAGGCAAATTAGTTTCCATTGTGAGAACTTGTAACCAATCATTACAGCGATAACTAATTTCATTTATATAGTGTTTTTAAGGTAGTAAATGCCTCCAAATGCTTCACAGAAGCAAATATCAAGACATCAATAACTACACAATCACAGAGCACTAGCTAAGTAGGTCTTTAAAATCTTCCTATTTTAACCAATCTTCTGTTCACTTATCCAAATATCTCCATCTGTGGCTCAATATCTGATTACACTCCTGTAAAGCATTTTGGGATATTTTACTGCATTAAAGATGCTATTTAAATGTCATTTCTTGTTTGCTTAAAATTCCTTTGCTGTTTTATTGGAGGCATTAACCTGTTTAATGCTCAGTAATATGTATATATCCAGCAGGGCTGAAGAATGAAACTAGGTTCCAATCCTTTTCTTGATAATAGGTTTTATTTGGAGAATGCAGCATTGCATATTCTACCTACAACCCCCAGTATTCCAGCAGTCCCTCTATGTAAATGTGCCCTTGGTGCTTAATTAAACAATGCTCCTTACTTGTTATCTGAACAATATAACTAACATGCCTTTAGCACCTACTATTAACTCACGTTGACTCATTCAGTGCAGAATCAATCCATGATCCCCGCGTCCCCCCCCCACTCTGCGTACCTTCTGCACCGGCTAGTGTGCTTGTGGAACAAGCTCTTTGGAAATGTTTGAGGCAACTGGGCAAACTCCTAATTTCTAATCTTTTTTTCTGTAGGGTAACAAGAAAGGGCCCCTTGGGCGCTGGGATTTTGACACACAGGAGGAATACAGTGAATACATGAATAACAAAGAGGCATTGCCCAAGTAAGTACACCGTGCTTTCAGACGATTCATCATCTTACTAATTACTAAAGGCAGGTTTGAAACAGCTATGGAGCATCCCTGAACATTATTAAGTTGTGATGTGGCGATGCTGGCGTTGGACTGGGGTCAGCACAGTAAGAAGTCTTACAACACCAGGTTAAAGTCCAACATGTTTGTTTCAAACACCAGGTTTCGGAGCGCTGCTCCTTCCTCAGGTGAAGGAGCAGTGCTCCGAAAGCTAGTGTTTGAAACAAACATGTTGGACTTTAACCTGGTGTTGTAAGACTTCTTACTATTATTAAGTTGAACACTGTAGTTTTAGGGTATCCAAACTTCAGGTCATGGGTCACAGACAGCCCTGAAGTTCATTCTGTTTGAGATTACATCTCTTATTCCTCGTCACAAAGCTTTACAAAGATGGCGCCGGAGCGAGGCGACTTCTTGCAAGCTGTGCCCAGCATGCCCTCTTCTATCTTTTACTCTCGTTCTATGCTACTAAAACTTCATTCTAACTCTTAAACTCTCTAACAGTGTTACACCTTGCTATAACTGTAACATTATATTCTGCAGTTTCTCCTTCCTTCCCTATGTACGGTATGCATTGTTTGTACAGCATGCAAGAAACAATATACTAATACAATATACTAATATATACACTGTATACTAATACATGTGACAAATCAAAATCAGTCAGGTCCTGCTCAAACCTGGACAACATTATGCTGTTAAGTGACGAGTAACATTGAACATAGAACATACAGTGCAGAAAGAGGCCATTCGGCCCATCGAGTCTGCACCAACCCACTTAAGCCCTCACTTCCACCCTATCCCCATAACCCAATAACCCCTCCTAACCTTTTTGGTCATTAAGGGCAATTTATCATGGCCAATCCATCAAACCTGCCCGTCTTTGGACTGTGGGAGGAAACCGGAGCACCCGGAGGAAACCCACGTAGACACTGGGAGAACGTGCAGACAATGACCCTACGGGGAATCGAACCTGGGACCCTGGCGCTGTGAAGCCACAGTGCTATCCACTTGTGCTACCGTGCTGCCCCTCCATGTGCCAGGCATTGGCCATCTTCAACAAGAGCGAATCTAATGACTTCTTCCAGGTATTAAGTGACCATCATTGAATCCTGCACCATCAACATCCTGGTGAAACTGAACTGGACCAGACACACACATGCCGTGGCTACAACAGGTAGCTGGATATCCTGTGCTGGGTGGCTCACCTCACTCCCCAAAGCCTCTGCACAACATTCAAGGCTGAAGTCAGGAGTGTGATACAATACTGTCCAAATGCCTGGATGAGTGCAGCTGCAACAGCTGTGGGCAGCACGGTAGCATAATGGTTAACACTATGGCTTCACAGCGCCAGGGTCCCAGGTTCAATTCCCGGCTTGGGTCACTGTGCGGAGCCTGCACGTTAGAACATAGAACATACAGTGCAGAAGGAGGCCATTCGGCCCATCGAGTCTGCACCAATCCACTTATCCCCGTAACCCAATAACCCCTCCTAACATTTTTGGTCACTAAGGGTAATTTAGCATGGCCTAACCTGCACGTCTTTGGACTGTGGGAGGTAACCGGAGCACCCGGAGGAAACCCATGCAGATGCTGGGAGAACGTGCAGACTCCGCACAGACAGTGACCCAGCGGGGAATCGACCCTGGCACTCTGAAGCCACAGTGCTATCCACTTGTGCTACGGTGCTGCCCTAAATGGTTATTCGCTGCGAGCAGGGTTCAAACCTGCGCGGGGAGACCCCATTGGATTTCAAGTCCAACGCCTTACCCACTCGGCCATCACAGCACAAGTTCTCCCAGTGTGTGCGTGGGTTTCCTCCGGGTGCTCCGGTTTCCTCCCACAGTCCAAAGATGTGCAGGTTAGGTGGATTGGCCATGTTAAATTCCCTTAGTGTCCTAAAAAGGTTAGGTGGGGTTATGGGGATAGGATGGAGGTCTGGTCTTAGGTAGGGTGCTCTTTCCAAGTGCCGGTGAAGACTCGATGGGCCGAATGGCTTCCTTCTGCACTATACATTCTATGAATCTATGAAACAGTTGAGCAGCTCAACGCCATCCAAGACCGTGCAGTCCATTCAACACCTTAAAAATTCACTCTCCACCTTGGCTGGAGTTAGGAATACAATTAACTTCAAGTAACACAGCATCCTAACTTGGATGGAAATCATTTACTCGGTGATGATAAAGGAATAAGACCGACCTTACAGCAGTGCGGGATCAATTTCAAAATTTGCAGTTGATACAAAACTTGGAAGCATTGTGAACTGTGATAGTTACTCAAGAACGTGGACAGGCTGGTAGAATGGATGGATGTGTGGCAAATGCAATTTAATGCAAAAAAATGTGACGTGATACATTTTGGTCAGAGAGCGAGGGTAGGGAATAGGAAATACAGAGTACAATTCCGAAGAGGGTGCAGGAATAGAAAGACCAGGGGTATATAGGTGGCACAGCAGTTAGCACTGCTGCGCCTCACAGCCAGGGACCCGGGTTCGATTCTGACCTTGCGTGACTGTCTGTGTTGAGTTTGTATGTTCTCATTGTGTCTGTGTGGGTTTCCTCCGGGTGCTCCGGTTTCCTCCTACAGTCCAAAGATATGCAGGTTAGGTGGATTGGTTATGCGAAATTGCCCCGAGGTGGGGTTATGGGGGTGAAGGATTGGGCCGAGGTAGGATGCTCTTTCAGAGGGTCGGTACAGACTTGATGGGTCGAATGACCTCCTTTTGCACTGCAGGGAATCTGTGATATGTGCACAAATCATTGACGGTGGCGGGTCAAGCTGAGAAAATGATTAAAAAGGCAGATGAAAATTGGGTGTATAAGAGAGGCATTGAATACAAAAGCAAGGAAATCATTGTGAACTTTTATAAAATACTGGTTCAGTCTCAACTGAAGTATTGTGCCCAATTCTGGGCAGCGCACTTTAGGAAGGATGGCTTTAGAGAGGGTGCAGGAAAGATTTACAAGAACAATTCCACGGATGGGGAACTTCACTTACAATGTTTATTTGGAGAGAAGCTGAGGTTGTTCTCCTTGGAGTTGAGCAGGTTGATGGGAAATTTGATAAAGGTTTTCAAAGTCATGAGAGGTCGAGACAAGAGTAGATTAAGAGCAATTGTTTCCATTGTTGGAAGGGGCAAGAACCACTCGGGTGAACCAAAACAAGGACATGAGGAAAAACCTTTCCATACAGCGAGTGGTTAGGATCTGGAATGATCTGAGAGTGTGGTGTGGTGGATGCAGGTTCAATTAGCCTTTCAAACAAGAATTGGGTAAGCACGTGAAGAGAGAGAATTTTCATGGTAATATGGAAAGGGTGGGGGGGTGGGACCAGTCTCCCATGTTACAGAGTGCTGGCATGGCCATGATGTAACCTTGCAGCCAAGGAAGCATCCTTGAAACGTGGCCCCTGATGTAAGAAACATGGCTGCCAATCTTTGGCTGAGCAAACTCCCACAGACAGCAGTGAGGGAGGCAATGGAGTTGTAACTGAACTAGTGATGCGGAGACCCAGGGTAATGCTCTCACCATGGCAGATGGTGAAATTTGAATTCAATAACAATTCTGAATTAAAAGTTTAATGGTGACCATGAAGCCATTGCTGATTGTCGTAAAAACCCACCTGCTTCGCTAATGTCCTTTAGAGAAGGAAATCTGCCATCCTTACCTGGTCTGTGACCAAATGTGACTTCACATTAAACGCCCTCTGAAATGGTCCAGCAAGCCACTCCGTTCAAGGGCAATTAGGGATGAGTAACAAATTCTGGCCCTCCCAGCGACAGCCACATCCCATCCCTAATTAAATGTGTTCCTTGTATTCAGTTAGTCGAACTTAACCCCTGCGTTTATAGATAGAAGCAAAATGAAACTATGTTTTTCTCATTTGGAAACACGTTGTGTATCGTTGTAATCTGTGTGTGGGTTTTAGTTCTAGCACATAGGACAGTCTGGGCCCTTCAGCCCACGATGTTGTGCCGACCATTTATCCTAATCTAAGATCAACCTAACCTACACCCCTTCAATTTACTGCTGTCCATGTGCCTGTCCAAGAGTCGCTTAAATGTCCCTAATGACTCTGACTCCACCACCTCTGCTGGCAGTGCATTCCACACACCCACCACTATCTGTGTAAAGAACCTACCTCTGACGTCTTCCCTACACCTTCCTCCAATCACCTTAAAATATGACCCCCTCGTGACATCCGTTTCTTCCCTGGGGAAATGTCTCTGGCTATCCATGCCTCTCATCACCTTGTACACCTCTGTCAAATCGCCTCTCTTCCTTCTTCGCTCATGCTCTCCAGTCCAGGCAGCATCCTGGTAAATCTCCCCTGTACCCTCTCCAAAGCATCCACATCCTTCCTATAAAGAGGCAACCAGAACTGGACACAATATTCCAGGTTGGAATCAGGGTTTTAGAAAGCTATAGCAAAACATCGAGGCTCTTAAACTCAATCCCCCTGTTAACAAAAGCCAACACACATACTCCTCCTTAACAACCCTATCAACTGGGGTGGCAACTTTGAGGGATCTATGTACGTGGAACCCAAGATCCCTCTGTTCCTCCACACTTCCAAGAATCCTGCCTTTAACCCAGTATTCAGCATTCAAATTCCACCTTCCAAAATGAATCCCTTCACATTTATCTAGGTTGAACTCCATCAATGTCCTGTTGTAACCTGCAACAGTTGAGAGTTTAAAAATTGGCCTGAACACTGGGTGGAATTCTGCTAGTCTTGCAGGAGTGCCTGGGAAATTCTTTTTGCCCACGTTTTGGTTAATGACTCATCCAAAAGGTGTCGCCTCTGACAGCGCAGCAATCTGTGAGTAGTGCACTGGAGTGTCAGCCTGGGTTTTGTGCTCCAGTATCTTGAATGAGAATTAAATTCTAGCTGAGCTGAGAATGTTACCAACTGAACCACAGCTGACACCTCCGGTGTCAAGTCAGTCTTCCATGTTGGCACTCTTTTTTTAATGTACTCATTCTTGGGATGTGGACGTTATTGGCTAGACCAGCATTTATTGACCATCTCTAATGCCCTTGAGAAGGTGGTTGTGAGTTGCCTTCTTGAACCGCTGCAGTCACTGAGGTGTAGGAACACCCACAGTGCTGTTAGGGAGTTCCAGCATTTCGACCCAGCAACAGTGAAGCAACAGCGATATATTTCCAAGTCAGGGTGGTGAGTGGCTCAGAGGGGAACTTGCAGGTAGTGACGTCCCCTTGCATCTGCTGCCATTGTCCTTCTAGGTGGAAAGGGTCACAGGTTTGGAAGGTGCTGTCGAAGGACCCTCGGTGTTAGTAGGAGGCATGCAGCTCACATGCTATATTTCATTGGACGTCCTTAATGAAAATAAATTTCTCTCTTTCACTCTCCCCAGAGCTGCTTTCCAGTACGGTATCAAGATGTCTGAGGGACGCAAAACTCGCCGTTTCAAAGAAACAAATGAAAAAGCAGAACTGGACCGTCAGTGGAAGAAGATCAGTGCGGTATGTACTGTGGTCAGACTCTCCTGTGGTACAAACCCTGACTCTGGGGTCAGCTAAACACTGGATGAAATCATCTACTCTGATTTTCTGTTCAGAATTGTTTCACTGCTGGCTTGGAAGATGTTACTAGTGTGAACACGATAAAATATTTTACTAAAAATGCAACGGCCAGTAATTTAATACACTGGGAAGACTAGAAAGTGCAATGTGTTAATGAACTGTCTTTCATTGCTGTGCCGATATGAATCTGGTTTCTGGGGTGGCCAGTTTGTTTTATTCATTCAAGGGCATCGCTGATTAGGCCAGCATTTATTGCCCATTCCTAGTTGCCCTTGGTGGTGGTAGGTTGCCTTCTTGAACCCGCTGCAAACCATGAGGTGTAGGTACACCCACTGTGCTGTTCGGGAGGGAGCTCCAGGATTTTGACCCGCTGACAGTGAAGGAACGGCGATATATTTCCAAGTCAGGATGGTGGGGTTCCCAGGTATCTGCTGCCCTTGTCCTTCGAGATGGTAGTGGTCTTGTGTTTGGAAGGAGTTGTCTAAGGAGGCTAGGGGAGTCCCTGTGGTGCATCTTGTAGATGGTACGCACGGCTGCTACTGTGCGTTAATGGTGAAGAAAGTGAATGGGGTGCCAAATCAAGCGGGCTGCTTTGTCCTGGATGGTGTTGAGCTTCTTGAATGTTATTGGAGCTGCACTCATCCAGGCAAGTGGAGAGTATTCCATCACACTCCTTGTGCCTTGTAGATGGTGAACAGGCTTCCGGGAGTCAGTTATTGGGTTGTCATGTGTCACCCAGGTCTTTCAACAGTGTACAGGTGGGGTATTACAAAGTTGATCGTGTCTGAAGATGCAATTGTGGGTTATAAAATTAGTGCGTATTTGCTAAATTTTATCAGTCCATATTTGGTTAAATGGAATTGATGAAAGAATATTCTTTCTTTCCTGGCAGAACTTGCCATTTGGTGCAGACATTATCATTTGTCTACAATTCTGGGTGAACCTTGAATAGCCTTCAGGGTTAACTCTTTATATTTCAAGAGTATACCAAACATTCTCTGCCTTTGGGGCTCTGTGTAGCTTTTTGTATAACTTCAGCCCTGGTACATTGTGCTACATTAAGGTACATTTACCTTATTTTCCAGGCTTCCCTGCTCCCCATTGTGCTTTGACTCAGAACTGAACAGAGTGTTCCAAGTGTAGCCTGACCAGTGTGCAGTACAATACCAGCCTGATGGCATGAGCTTTGCACTCCGCTTTTTCAGCTCACTCACTCAGCTTTCTAAAACAAGAACTCACTGACTGGAATCCTGAAATAAACTAATCGCTTGGTCGTACAGGACTTTGAGTATTGCTGAAAAAAGAGACATGATATCAAAGCTTTTTGTCTTGCACTCATCAGCACAGATTCACAAGCACACCAATTGCAAAGGGAAGAGCCATTTATACTGCATGAGAGGAGAGTGCGGATTTTTTGGCAAGTGGACACTTGTCATGGAGAATGCACCTGGGAACAGTTAACCAGCAAGCTTTTGTTTAAGTTCAAACTAGGCAGGTCGACTGATTAGTCAAGGCATTGCCATGGGGCGTGAACCAAGAAATGGCTGTCCCCCAAGCTTTTGTTTAGTTGAAAAAGGTGCAATGTGTGGACATGCTCCTTCTGTCTATAAAGGACACGGCCCTATGTGTGGATATATGTCGTTTCTCGCATGCACAAGTGAGCCAGTCTGATTATCTTAAATTGGTTGTCAGTGTAAGTGTAATTCATAGCACAATCAGGATTGTTTAGCAAGTGCTGTCCAATTGCGGAATCACATCTAATATTGGACACTATGTTTTGCAAGCACAAACTAGTTGGTTATGGTCAAAACTTTGCCTGTTGCAGCTAGCCGGACGGACGTACTGCTTGATACAATCTGCCAGGCATTGGGACATACAGCTTACATACTTGGCATCACACCGGCACTGAAATTCATATACCACATTTGTGTAATTCCAGTTTCCCCAGGCTCTCCGCATAACTGAAGTCTCTTACCCCTGGTAGCGTTCTAGTGAATCTGCATTGTGGCCAATGCCCTGACATTCATCCTAAAACATGGTGCCCAAAATTGGACATAGTGCTCCAGGTGAGCCCGAATTAGCGGTTTTAGCCGAACTTCCTACATCCCTTGTTCCTGTTGTTGTTGTAGTAAACCTTGTGGTTTGTAATAGATATGTTGGCATCGGATCAGGTCCCCACTATTTTGTTTCCAATTGATGGTATCATCACACTCGTAAACTCTACAAAAGTAAAATAAAGGCTACAAATATTTTTGTTTCACTTTCAGATCATTGAGAAGAGAAAGAAGTTGGAGGCGGATGGGTAAGTGGTGCCAACATCCTGAAAAAAAAATTCTATTTTTCATCACTTTGTTTCTTTAAGCTGCTGATTACCGCTGCATTCCGAGTCCTCAGCTAATGGCCTCCCTTTTGTACTTTGCCCAAGTGGCAATGTGTAAGTGCTGAAGGCCTCAGCAAAAGGTGGCAGTGCAGCCTAGCGTGATTTCCCACGATAATGAACATGCACCTTACAAGCAGCTTGCCATTGGATAGAGCCATAGAGGTTTGTGGTGGAGTGTCTACTTCAAATAATGAGTAGGACCCCATCCAGCAACAGACACTAGAACCATGGTGAGAAGGGGGAACCGTGACTGCATTGTGGTCTTTTCTGGGCCTTAATGCTGCCCTGGCTCTCCCGCCAAAGCCCAAAGATTTATTCTCTCTTCTTTTGTGGTCCATATGACTCCACATGTGATGCTTTCCCATCAGTAGAAGCCTTAAAATAAGATTAAATGTGCTTGTCCTTTAAAGATGCTAGTATTTTTCCTTTTCCCTTTCCCTGAAGTAGGTTATAAAATCCTTTTCAAAGAATGGAAAATATTTGTCTTTGTGTAAATCTGTTTTAAAATGGCGCTTTAATTTCCCAGAATATAACACTGAGAAATCAGTAAACGTATGAGTTTGTTGGTAACAATGGATAGAATTACTTTGATGAAGTCTCTTTCATGACTTCAGGGTGCCCCAAACACTTTTGCAGCTCATTCATTGTTTAATGCAGGAAATGCAACCGTTAATTTGTGTGCAACAAGCTCCCACAAAAGTGCGACAATGGCTTGATGATCTGTTGTGATGTTGTTGGTTGAGGGTTAAATGTTAGGCAGGACTCTGGTGGCATGCCCCCTGCTTTTCTTCCATTAGCGCTGTGGGATCTTCTCCGACCCACTGAGGACAAACAGGGCCGCTGCTTAGCGTTTCATACCAAAGGAATGTCAGCCTAGATTGTTGTGCTCAAGTCATTGGAGTGGAATTTCAACCCAAGATGACGGTGAGGCGAAAGTAATCACTGGCTCATGGCTCTCACAGAAAGAGGCCATTCAGCCCATCATAGGCAAGCCGCCCATTTTTTTTTTTTTAATTTAGAGTACCCAATTCATTTTTGCCAATTAAGGGACAATTTAGCGTGTTCAATCCACCTACCCTGCACATCTTTGGGTTGTGGGGACGAAACCCACGCAAACACGGGGAGAATGTGCAAACTCCACACTGACAGTGGCCCAGAGCCGGGATCGAACCTGGGACCTCGGCGCCGTGAGACTGCAGTGCTAACCACTGCACCACCGTGCTGCCCAAGCCACCCATTTTAATCCCACCTTCCAGCACCTGGTTCGTAGCTTTGCCGGTTACAGCAGCTCAGGTGTAGTTCCAGGTACCTTTTTAAATGAGTTGAAGGTTTCTGCCTCAGTCACCAATCAGAGAAGTGAATTCCAGACACCCACCTTCCTCTGGGTGCAGAGGTTTTTTCCTAATATTCCTTCTAATCCATCCACCGATCACATTAAATCTGTGTCCTCTGGTTATTGACCTCTGGTTATTGACCTCTCCTCGAGGGGATATAAGTCTTCCCTGACTATTCTATCTAGGCTCTGCACAATCTTGTGCACCAAACATTGGAACAGTGAAAAACAAATTTATAATTTTGGCTCAGTCCTGAGTCGATAAGTTGTGAGTGTGAGCTCCACTCCTGGACTGACTCACCTAATCTACACTAATACTCTATTATAGTTCTAGGATATGGCTGTGTAGTCAGAAATACTGCTCTTTCAATGAAATTTTAAAGTGAGATTTTATCTCCCTGTTTCAGCTGGAATTTGAAAATCCCACAGCATTATTTGGAGTGGGAATTCTCACAATATCCTGGCCAACATTCATCCCCAAGCCAGCACTACAGAGTTACTTTGTTGTTTGTGAGTCACTGTTGGTGACATGAGTCATAATACATGGATATTCATTTCAATACGAAAAGGTGTCACATAAAAGCTAGAGTGTGATGGTCATAGACTTGTAGAGAATTACAGCACAGAAAACAGGCCATTTGGCCCAGCTGACCTCAACCAGTATTCTGCCCCTCAACCCTCATTGTTTCATCCCATCAGCATAACATTCGATTCCTTTCTCTTTTGTGTCTTTATCTAGTTTCCTTTAAACAATGGTTAAATATTAATGTTTGGGAACGTCTAGACTTGCTCTCTGGTAGATAGACCATTCAACCCATTTATTCTGTACCTGTGTTTTCATCCTTTTGAGCCGCCTCTCCATTATTCTGCGCACCATCTACTCTTGGGGCTAGACCGTTCGAGAGCGATGTTAGGATGCACTTCTTCATTCAAAGTGTGCGAGAGGTTTGGAACACTCCCACAAACAACAGTTGAAGATAGAACACTTGTTCATTTTAAATCTGAGATAGGTAGATTTTTCTTAAGCAAACATATCAAGGGCTGTGGGTCAAAGGCAGGTATATGGGATCAGGTCACAGATCAGCCATAAGCACGATAGCACAGTGGTTAGCACTGTTGCTTCACAGCTCCAGGGTCCCAGGTTCGATTCCCGGCTGGGTCACTGTCTGTGTGGAGTCTGCACGTTCTCCCCGTGTCTGCGTGGGTTTCCTCCGGGTGCTCCGGTTTCCTCCCACAAGTCCCCGAAAACGTGCTGTTCGGTGAATTGGACATTCTGAATTCTCCCTCTGTGTACCCGAACAGGCGCCGGAATGTGGCAACTAGGGGCTTTTCACAGTAACTTCATTGCAGGGTTAATGTAAGCCTCCTTGTGACAATAAAGATAATTAATTAATCTCATTGAATGGCAGGATAGCCTCGAGTGGCTGAAAGGCCGACTCCTCCAACGTTCACACGGGTGTGAATTTCTGATTGTATAAAACTTGAGTAATGATTTGTTCAAATTATTGTTTATTTAGATATTTAAATTTTTTATTTTTTTTGAAAAATAATTTTTATTAAAGGTTTTCATAAAATATCAATAACAGAATGAGAAAGAAAAAAGAACCCAACAGGGTTAAGTACAAAACACAATCTAAAAAAGCAACCCCCCAAACCCCTCTTCCCCCCCCCCTCCCTGTACATAAATAATAAATTAACATTAACACCCCGACTTAACACAACAGGTGTATACACCCCCTCAGACCCTCCAGTGTAAATAACATAAACAAAAATAAAGTAACCCCCCCCCCCCCCCCGAGCTGCTGCTGCCATTGACCAATGTCTATCGTTCTGCCAGAAAGTCTAAGAACGGTTGCCACTGCCTAAAGAACCCTTGTACCGACCCCCTCAAGGCGAATTTCACCCTCTCCAATTTAATAAACCCTGCCATATCGCTGATCCAGGATTCCACGCTTGGGGGCCTCGTATCTTTCCACTGAAGGAGAATCCTTCGCCGGGCTACCAGGGACGGAAAGGCCAAAATTCCGGCCTCTTTCGCCTCCTGCACTCCCGGCTCCTCTACCACCCCAAATATTGCGAGCCCCCAGCCCGGTTTGACCCTGGATCCTACCGCCCTCGACACTGTCCTCGCTACGCCCTTCCAAAATTCCTCCAGCGCTGGGCATGCCCAGAACATATGGGTGTGATTTGCTGGGCTCCCTGAGCACCGAGCACACCTGTCCTCACCCCCAAAGAACCTGCTCATCCTTGTCCCGGTCATGTGTACCCTGTGCAGCACCTTAAACTGTATGAGGCTGAGCCTCGCGCATGAAGAGGAAGAGTTCACCCTCCCTAGGGCATCTGCCCACGTCCCCTCTTCGATCTACTCTCCCAACTCCTCCTCCCACTTACCTTTCAACTCCACCACCGAGGCCTCCTCCTCCTCCTGCATCACCTGGTACGTTTCCGAGATCTTCCCCACTCCCACTCAAACCCCCGAGAGCACCCTGTCCTGTACTGTGTGTGGCAGTAGCCGTGGGAATTCCACCACCTGCCGTCTGGCAAACGCCCTTACCTGTAAGTACCTAAAGGTGTTCCCCGGGGGGAGCCCGTACTTCTCCTCCAGCTCACCCAAGCTCGCGAACTTCCCGCCCGCAAACAGGTCCCCCAACCTTCGTATCCCTGCCCTGTGCCACCCCGAAAACCCTCCACCTGTTCTTCCTGGGGCGAACTGGTGGTTCCCCCGTAATGGGGTCCACACCGAGGCCCTAACCTCCCCCCTATGCCGCCTCCACTGCCCCCAAATTTTGAGGGCCGCCACCACCACCGGGCTCGTGGTATACCTCCTTGGAGGGAGCGGCAGCGGCGCAGTTGGCAGCGCCCCCAGACTTGTACCCACACAGGACGCCGTCTCCAGCCTCTTCCATGCAGCCCCCTCCATCACCCACTTGCGCACCATTGTCGCATTGGCGGCCCAGTAGTACCCACAGGTTGGGCAGCGCCAGCCCCCCCTATCTCTACTCCGCTCCAGGAACATCCTTCTCACCCTCGGAGTCCCTCGCGCCCACACAAACCCCATTATACTCCTGTTAACCCGCCTGAAAAAAGCCTTCGGGATAAACACAGGGAGGCACTGGAACAGGAACAAAAACCTTGGGAGCACCGTCATTTTGATTGACTGCACCCTACCCGCCAGGGACAGCGGCAACGCGTCCCACCTCTTGAACTCCTCCTCCACTTGCTCCACCAGCCTTGTAAAGTTAAGCCTATGCAGGGCCCCCCAGCTCCTGGCCACCTGGACCCCCAAATATCTGAAGTTCCTCTCCGCCCTTTTTAGTGGAAGCTCGCCAATCCCCCTCTCCTGGTCCCCTAGCTGAACTACAAACATCTTGCTCTTCCCCATTTTGAGCTTGTACCCCGAAAAGTCCCCGAATTCCCTAAGCATCCTCATTACCTCTGGCATTCCTCCCACCGGGTCCGCCTCATACAGCAGCAGGTCGTCCGCATAAAGCGACACCCTATGCTCCTCCCCACCCCGCACCAACCCCCTCCAGTTCCTCGACTCCCTCAGTGCCATAGCCAGGGGTTCAATCGCCAGTGCGAAGAGCAGGGGGGACAGGGGACACCCCTGTCTCGTCCCTCGGTGCAACCGAAAGTACTCGGACCTCCTCCTATTTGTGGCCACACTCGCCATCGGGACCTCATACAACAGCCTAACCCACCTGACAAACCCCTCCCCAAACCCAAACCTCTTCAGCACCTCCCACACCCCCCACTCTACCCTATCGAAGGCTTTCTCAGCGTCCATCGCCACCACTATCTCCGCCACCACTATCTCCGCCTCCCCCTCCCTCGCCGGCATCATGATAACGTTCAAAAGCCTCCGCACATTCGCGTTCAACTGTCTCCCCTTCACAAACCCCGTCTGGTCTTCATGGATGATCTGCGGCACACAATCCTCAATCTTCGTGACTAAGACCTTCGCCAGCACCTTGGCATCTACATTTAGCAAGGAAATCGGTCTGTAAGACCCACATTGCAGGGGATCCTTGTCCCGCTTCAGGATCAAGGAGATCAGTGCCCGGGACATCGTCGGGGGTAAAGCCCCCCCTCCCATGCCTCATTGAAGGTCTTAACTAACAGCGGGCCCAACAGGTCCATATATTTTTTATAGATCTCGACCGGGAAACCGTCCGGCCCCGGTGCCTTCCCCGCCTGCATGCTTCCTATCCCTTTGATCAGCTCCTCGCCCCCAATCGGGGCCTCCAGCCCAATCGGGGCCCCCGCCACCAGTCCCTCTTCCACCTTTGGAAACCTCAATTGGTCCAGGAAACGGCCCATCCCTCCCTCCTCCCGTGGGGACTCGGATCGGTACAATTCCTCGTAGAAGTCCCTGAAGACCCCATTGATGCCAACCCCACTCCGCACCACGCTCCCTCCCCTGTCCTTAACTCCCCCGATCTCCCTAGCTGCGTCCCGCCTCCGAAGCTGATGCGCCAGCATCCGGCTTGCCTTTTCCCCATACTCGTAGACCGCCCCCTGGGCCTTCCTCCACTGCACCTCCGCCTTCCTGGTGGTCACCAGGTCGAATTCGGCCTGGAGGCTGCGCCTCTTCCTCAACAATCCTTCCTCCGGTTCTTCCGCATACCTCCTGTCTACCCTCACCATCTCCCCCACCAGCCTCTCCCTCTCCCTCCGCTCCTTGTGGGCCCTGGTGGAGATCAGCTCTCCCCTCACCACCGCCTTCAGTGCCTCCCATACCATCCCCACTCGGACCTCCCCGTTGTCGTTGGTCTCCAAGTACCTCCCTATACTTCCTCGGACCCGCTCGCTCACCTCCTCGTCCGCCAACAGCCCAACCTCCAAGCGCCACAGCGGGCGCTGGTCCCTCTCCTCCCCCATCTCCAAGTCCACCCAATGCGGGGCGTGGTCCGAAATGGCTATTGCCGAATACTCGGTATCCTCTACTCTCGCTATCAAGGCCCTACTCAAAATGAAAAAGTTGATTCGAGAATAAGCCTTATGGACATGTGAGAAAAATGAAAATTCCCTAACCCCCGGCCTTGCAAACCTCCAAGGGTCCACCCCTCCCATTTGGTCCATAAATCCCTTCAACACTCTAGCCGCCGCCGGCTTCCTACCCGTCCTAGACCTGGAGCGATCCAGTGCAGGATCCAACACCGTGTTAAAGTCTCCCCCCATTATCAGGCCCCCCACTTCCAAGTCTGGGATCCGACCCAACATGCGCCGCATAAAACCCGCATCGTCCCAGTTCGGAGCATACACATTGACCAGTACCACCCTCTCTCCCTGCAACTTACCACTTACCATTATGTACCTACCGCCATTATCTGCCACAATGCTCGACGCCTCGAATAACACCTTCTTTCCCACCAAGATCGCCACCCCTCGATTTTTGGCATCTAGCCCCGAGTGAAACACCTGACCTACCCACCCTTTCCTCAGTCTTACCTGGTCTGCCACCTTCAGGTGTGTCTCCTGGAGCATAACCACATCCGCCTTGAGCCCCTTCAGGTGCGCGAACACACGGGCCGCTTAACCGGCCCATTCAATCCCCTTACATTCCAGGTTATCAGCCGGATCAGGGGGCTACCCGCCCCCCCTCCCCCGCCGACTAGCCATGACCACTCCTCGGCCAGCCACGCGCCCGCACCCTACACCCGGCCCGTTCCCCACAGCGGCATATCCCCGTATCGACCCACCCCACTCGCTCCAGCTCCTCCTTGATCTTAGCAGCAGCAACTCGATTCCCGCACCCCGGCTAGGACCCATCCTAGCTGGTTTACTCCCCCCATTGCACTTCCGCAAGTCAGCTGACTCCTGCTGACCCCGGACACTCCTGCCTCCCCTTCGACTCCTCCCATTGTGTGGCACACCCTCCTCTCCCGCTCCCCATTCACAGGCTCTCCCCCTCCGTTCTAAGCGCGGGAAACAATCCTCGCTTCCCCGCCCTGGTCCCGCGCTCTCCACCTACCAGGCCCCGCACCAACCAAAATAGTGCCCAACCCGCCCCATCCACCCTCCCCAACCCGAAAGAGAAAAAGAAACCCAAAACAATGCAAAGTCCCCCCCACCCCGAACCAAAAATAGGCATAACATATCCACCGCAGTCCCCAATCGCCCATCCCGACCCTCAGTCTGTGTCCAGCTTCTCGGCCTGAACAAAGGCCCACGCCTCCTCCGGAGACTCAAAATAATGGTGCCGGTCCTTGTAGGTAACCCACAGTCTCGCCGGCTGCAACATGCCAAACTTCACTCCCTTCCTGTGCAGCACCGCCTTCGCTCGATTGTACCCGGCCCTCCTCTTCGCCACCTCCGCACTCCAGTCCTGATATATCCGAACCTCCGCGTTCTCCCACCTCTGCTCCTCTCCTTCTTGGCCCACCTGAGCACACACTCCCGATCGACGAACCGATGGAACCACACCAGCACCGCCCGCGGAGGCTCGTTAGCCTTGGGCCTCCTCGCCAACACTCTATGGGCCCCTTCCAGCTCCAGGGGCCCCTGGAAGGACCCCGCTCCCATCAGCGAGTTTAACATGGTGACCACATAGGCCCCCACGTCCGGCCCCTACAGCCCCTCCGGGAGGCCCAGAATCCGCAGATTCATCCGCCTCGACCGATTCTCCATCTCCTCGAACCGCTCCTGCCATTTCTTGTGCAGCGCCTCGTGCGCCGCTACCTTTACCGCCAGGGCTGAGATCTCGTCCTCATTGTCAGAGATCTTTTGTTGAGTCTCTCGGATCACCACCCCCTGGGCCGTCTGTGTCTCCAGCAGCTTATCAATAGAAGCCTTCATCGGCTCTAGCAGGTCCTTTTTAATCTCTCTGAGGCAGCGCTGGATACCCTCCTGTTGCTCCTCGCCCACTGCCTCCACGCTGCCTGGTCTCCGCCCGCCGCCATTTTGTCCTTCTTCCCTCCCTTCTTCTGGTCCACCACCACCTTTTTTGTCGCCCCACTCCTAGTTAAAGCCATATACTGACGGGGAGGCCCAGAATCCGCAGATTCCTCCGCCTCGACCGATTCTCCATCTCCTCGAACCGCTCCTGCCATTTCTTGTCGACCGGGAAACGTCGAAAAAGTGCCCTTGGGGGCCCTGAGAAGAGCCCAAAAGTCCGTTTTTGCGGGAGCCGCCGAATGTGCGACTTAGCTCCGCATAGCCGCAACCGGAAGTCTCGAGAAGGAATCCTTTTGGCAGTGTTCGCTTCACCAATCTGCCCCAAAATGTCTGTGGAAACTCCTGAAAAAGGTCTAAGAGTCCGTTCCAGACGGGAGCTGCCGAATGCGCGACCCATGGCCGCCACCAGAAGCCTCGGCCCCGCTTCTTCAATGGCCTTGGTGAGATCTTTTCACAGTTGTTCCCTCTGCTGCTAGAATTGACCTTTGATAAAGGCCCTCAGGTCAGCTTGCAGCCTTTAAGCTTGCCCTTCCCCCGCCTGCATGCTGGAAGAGGCTCTGTTTATCCTGTTGCAGCCAAATCTTTTACTGTTTCTGCTGGGTCTGGTAACCAAAAGACATAACATTCCTGGGGGACACTGTCAGGGAAATGTCAAACAAACAGATTAAACTCGTGGGGAAGTAAAAGAGGCCAAAAGTCCGTTCCAAGCGGGAGATACCGAATATGCGACCTAGCTCTGCATAGCCGCACCCGGAAGTCAGATATTTAAATTTAACTGTCTATTTTTTCTGGTTTTGGTCATCCCTGCTGATTTTATTTTTAAACTACTGATGCTGGTTTTTGCTTCAAGTCCACATGTCCTCTCGAAACACCGTGTTATATCAGGAGCTGCCATCTTGCAGTTGCTGAGATATGGAAGACTAATCCTGCTGTCTGTTTTGTCTAATAGCGTCGAAGTGAAGAGACCCAAGTACTAAGGCTGGACCGGTGTTGCCATTCCGACATTCCATGATTTTGATCACTTGGCGGCAGTGATTTTTACGTGACCCGCGGAAACACTTCTTTGATGCCTTCTCCATCTAGATTAGTGAAAGAGCAGCAATGGTCATCCCTACTTCAAGCGATTGGAAAGAGTCTTCTCAAAGGCCAATCACCCATCCCTGTTAAATATGGAGCAGGGAGGGATTTGCAATGACTTTCAATTTGAAACAGCTGAATTTTTCTGATAAATCCGCCTGGGAGGGGAAAATTTTAAAAGAGACTTGTAACAGCAACCTATGTGTAGAGTTTGAACTCTTTACTTCTCATCTGTTCTTTGTGTCTGCGTGTGTATGTGTGCGTGTGTGCGTGTGCGCGTGTGTGTCAAACCTTAACAGATTAAATCTCTCGAGATGTTCAATGGATTGAAGTGAGTCTTGTTTGTCGCCGGCTAGTGTTCCGAGGATCCATGGGCTACGCTTGTGAGCTGGAGGTTGGATTCACAGAGAATTTAAAGCACAGATCGACAGCACTGACTCCTGGACTCCTGTGATGTTGAAGCCACTGGGAGAAGGAATGCAGAAAAAATGGAAATGCTGTAGACAGCATATCATCAGTCGCTGGCAGATTAACCACTGGGCCAAGAGAGTGATTCTGATGCACGGCCTTCACCAAGAATGTTAAACCTCTCTGATCGCTTTCCTGATGCTAATGTGATTGTTGTATATTTCCCACACTTTAGTTTTTAATTGCAGATTTCCATGTTAATTTTGTTTCCCTTTAGGTGCATCTTACAACACAGAAGGAGACCATTCAGCCCATCTTGTCTGTCCCAGCACTTGAAAGAGCTATCCAATTAGTCCCATCCATTCTGCTCTTTTCCCCATCGCCCTTTTTGAGTGCGTTACATAGATCATTTCTGAAGTGGCCAATTCCTCTTGTGTTGTTCCAGTCAAATTGAGGGATGTTGACGCTTGTATTTGTGTTCCCAATTCAGGCACAGTGTCGTCACCGATCATTCCCGGGTCAACCAATATGCTGCTAAATGCACAGTGATGTGCCCTTTCCCAACCTCAAACTTAACTTTACTGTAATAGTGGGGGTCGCTTTTTGTTCATGTTCCACACCAACCATCATGAAATTTCTCTTGTGATCAGTGCAGATTATCGGGCACTGGTTTCACCGTGGACCTACACGCATTAGTCTCCCCAGCCAACTTACCTTTCAATTAACTGCATGCTTATCTGTTAATTTGGGGGGTCTAAGGAAGGGGTGGCACCCTTCACAGGCGGGCTTGCTGGGCACTTTGGAGTGGCTCATCCTTTTTTGGGCCTCACCATTGCCTAGCTCACCTGTAAGAAGTCTTACAACACCAGGTTAAAGTCCAACAGGTTTGTTTCGAATCACTAGCTTTCAGAGCACTGCTCCTTCCTCAGGTGAATTTGAGGCAGGAGCTGCGCTCTGAAAGCTAGTGATTCGAAACAAACCTGTTGGACTTTAACCTGGTGTTGTAAGACTTCATACTGTGCTCACCATCATGGCTCACCTGTGACATCAGCCAAACCCCAGTAAACTGATGTCAGGCCAAGTAGCCATTGGGTATACTTCCCCTCAGCAACGTGGAGATTTTTCCACCCTGGCATGTGACAACTGATGCCGCTCGGCTGGGCGGATGAGACCAATCCAGGACCCAACAGTGTTGATGGTGGATCAGCACCATGTTGTGGAATGTGTTGAGCACAAGACCCACCACATCCAGATCTATTTCCAGCTGGCTAGACTCTAGCTGTCCCATTTTGCCAGTGCACCAAGGTTGGCCAGGATGAGAGAGCGAGGAACGGTGTGCAACTTTCCCTCACGGTAATCCAATTCATGCACAAGTCATGATTCACCATCTGCCATCCATCACCATCTGTCTGTCACAAGTCCTGTGACAACGGGCGACCAATGTAGCAGCAAGTATGGATTCACTGGGAACTGGAGCTGCGAACCCACGCGCACACAGCTCAGACCGTAGGGCTATGCACTGGAATGAAGCCAAAGTGGAATTTAGCAGCCCCCTGAGCGACAGCAGCCTTTTTCAGGACCACACTGCTCACCTCCCTGGTATGAAGGAGGGGCTGTAAAAGGTTCTCTAAGTGTCGTCTGATTCACTTCCCTGCTCAGCAGACCGCAGCTGGCAGTGATCCCACCAATACTGTCGCAAGTCAATCTCAAAAAAAGAAAGTAACGGTGACACTGGTCGCTATTGGTGCGTGGAACGTGTGGAGCCTCCGACAATGCCACACCTGACAAACCTGAGAGAAGAACTGTTCTTGTCGGTTATGCAGCTGGCTGGGTACGATGTCCGGATCACCCTCCATTAGAGCCGTCTACCTGAGGAGGGTCAGCTCAAGGATTGGCCATGGGAAAGATTGGCATGAAGTTGGTGCAGGCTTTGCTACTATGTACTATCTCATCAGTAGAATCTCTTGACTATCCAAGAGTGTTAATGATTGTCTGGTTGGTGCTTAAACTCCTGCTGCATGGCAACATTTTTAAAAATAAATTTTGAGTACCCAATTCATTTTTTTCCAATTAAGGGGCAACTTAGCGTGTTCAATCCACCTACCCTGCACATCTTTGGGTTGTGGGGGCGAAACCCACGCAAACACGGAGAGAATGTGCGAACTCCACACACACTGACCCAGAGCCGGGATCGAACCTGGGACACGGGCGCCGTGAGGCAACAGGGCTAACCCACTGCGCCACTGTGCTGCCCTCATGGCAACATGTAAGCAACTCTTATCAGGATCTATGCCCCGACCATGACCCACCTTGATGAATTTGAGGATAAATTCTATGACAAACTCTACTTCGTGATTAGCTTGCCTGTCTTTGGCTCAGTGGTAATCATTCATGGCGACTTCAATGCAAAAGGCGGCAGTTGTAACAGGAAAAGTCTCCTCTTATAGACTCATAGACATTTACAGCACTGAGGAGGCCATTTGGCCCAGCGTGTACATGCCGGTCAACAAAGATCTGACTACACTCATCCTATTTTCCAGCGCTTGGCCTATAGCCCTGGGGGTTAAGGCAACACCAGTGAATATCTAAATACTTCTTAAAAGTTATCAGAGTTTCTGACTCAACCACCCTTTCAGGCAGTGAGTTTCTACTCTCCTCTTAGCCTTCTACCTCTTCCCTGAAATCTCTGCCCCCAGGTTGTTGACCCCTCTACTACTGTCAAAGTGCTTTCCTGTCCACCCCATCTGTGCTGCTCATAATCCTGCGCACCTCTATCAGGTCCTTTCTCAAACTTCAGTGCTCCAAGGAAGACACCCCCAGCCTATTCAATCGTACCTCATGGCTGGAGCTTTCCAGGGCGGCGTGGTGGCGCAGTAGCCAGCGCTGCTGCCTCACGGCGCTGAGGGTCCCGGCTCCCGGTCACTGCCTGTGTGGAGTTTGCACATTCTCCCCGTGTCTGCGAGGGTCTCACCCCCACAACCCAAAAAGATATGCAAGGTAGGGGAATTGGCCCCTTAATTGGGGAAAAAAAGAATTGGATACTCTTAAATTTAAACAAAATATCTGAGACTATCCAGCCCAGGCAGCATCCTGATCAATCTCCTCCGAACCTCTCCAGTGCAATCACATCCTTCCTACAACATGGTGCAAGCAGTACTCCAGTTGTGGCCGAGCCAGTGTTTTATACAGTTCCAGCATGACCTAACTGCTCTTGTATTCTGTACCTTGGCACTCCAAGGTCCCTCTGATCTTCAGTGCTATCCAGGGTCCTACCATTCTTTTTTTTTTAATGAATCCCGACGACCGGGAAATTTCTTTTTTTTTAAAATATATTTATTAAAGTTTTTTAACACAATTTTTCTCCCTTACAAACAATAACCCCCCGCCCCGTAACAAAAAAAAACGAGAAATCGCGCAGAGCAAGATATATACATGGCAAAATGATATATTTACACAGCTTTGTACCCTGGCCCTCACCCGTACGTGCCAGTTTCCCCAACCCTTCATGTTATCTCTTGCTCATCCACCCTCCCAGGCAGACCTCCGTGTCCCCCCCCCCCCCCAGGACGTCCCCTCCACCCCCCCTCCCAAGGTTGCTGCGGCTGCTGACCAACCTTCCTCTAACGCTCCATGAGATAGTCTAGGAACGGTTGCCACCGCCTGTAGAACCCCTGCGCAGACCCTCTCAAGGCAACCTTAATCCTCTCCAGCTTTATGAACCCAGCCATGTCGTTTATCCAGGCCTCCACGCGAGGGGGCTTCGGCTCCTTCCACATTAGCAAGATCCTTCGCCGGGCTACTAGGAATGCAAAGGCCAGAATACCGGCCTCTTTCGCCTCCTGCACTCCCGGTTCGTCCACTACTCCAAATATTGCTAGCCCCCAGCTTGGCTTGACCCGGACTTTCACCACCTGAGATATTGCTCCCGCCACTCCTCTCCAGAACCCCTCCAGTGCCGGACATGACCAAAACATATGGACATGGTTCGCCGGGCTCCCTGAGCACCTTCCACATCTGTCCTCTACCCCAAAGAACCTACTCAACCTCGCCCCCGTCAAGTGCACTCTGTGGACCACCTTAAATTGTATCAGGCTGAGCCTGGCACACGAGGAGGAGGAATTAACCCTACCTAGGGCATCAGCCCACAGACCTTCCTCGATCTCCTCCCCCAGCTCCTCCTCCCATTTACCCTTCAACTCTTCTACCAGCGCTTCCCCCTCTTCTTTCAACTCCTGGTGTATTTCCGACACCTTGCCCTCCCCGACCCATACACCCGAGATCACCCTATCTTGAACTTCTTGTGCTGGGAGCAACGGGAATTCCCTCACCTGTCGCCTCACAAAAGCCCTCACCTGCATATATCTAAAGGCATTTCCCGGGGGTAACTCAAACCTCTCCAGTGCCCCTAGGCTCGCAAACGTCCCGTTGATGAACAGGTCCCCCATTCTTCCAATCCCCGCCCGATGCCAGCTCTGGAACCCCCCGTCCATCTTCCCCGGGACAACCCGGTGGTTACCCCTGATCGAGGACCATACCGATGCTCCCATTGCACCCCGGTGCCGTCTCCACTGGCCCCAGGTCCTTAGCGTTGCCGCCATCACCGGGCTCGTGGTATACTTTGTCGGCGAGAGCGGCAGCGGTGCCGTCACCAACGCCCCCAGGCTCGTTCCTTTACAGGACGCCATCTCCATCCTCTTCCATGCTGCCCCCTCTCCCTCCAGAACACACTTGCGGATCATCGCCACATTTGCTGCCCAGTAGTAGCTCCCCAGGTTTGGCAGCGCCAACCCTCCTCGGTCCCTACTGCGTTCCAGGAACTCTCTCCTTACTCTCAGGGTCTTATTCGCCCACACAAACCCCATAATACTCCTGCCTACTCTCTTAAAAAAGGCCTTAGTGATCACGATGGGAAGGCACTGAAACACGAACAGAAACCTCGGAAGAACCACCATATTGACCGACTGCACTCTACCCGCCAGCGAGAGCGGTAACATGTTCCATCTTTTGAAATCCTCCTCCATTTGCTCCACCAACCTCGTCAGATTCAGATTATGTAGGGTCCCCCAACTCCTGGCTATCTGGATCCCCAGATACCGAAAGCTCCCCTCCGCCCTCCTCAGCGGTAGGTCCCCTATCCCTCTTTCTTGGTCCCCCACCTGTAATACAAAGAGCTCACTCTTCCCTACATTGAGCTTATAGCCCGAAAACTCCCTTAGAGTCTGCATGACCTCCACCATCCCCTCCATTGGATCAGCCACGTACAGCAACAAGTCATCCGCATATAGCGACACCCGATGCTCTTCTCCCCCTCGGACCACCCCCCTCCATTTATTAGACTCCCTCAATGACATGGCCAATGATTCGATCGGCAATGTGAACAACAGGGGGCACCCCTGCCTCGTCCCTCGGTACAGTCGAAAGTACTCCGACCTCCGCCGGTTCGTCACTACACTCGCCATCGGGGCTCTGTAAAGGAGCTTAACCCAATTGATAAACCCTATCCCGAACCCAAACCTACGCAGCACCTCCCAGAGGTACTCCCACTCTACTCGGTCAAAGGCCTTCTCTGCGTCCATAGCTGCCACTATCTCCGCCTCTCCCTCCTCCGATGGCGTCATTATCACGTTTAAGAGCCGCCGCACATTGGTGTTTGGCTGCCTGCCCTTTACAAATCCCGTCTGGTCCTCGTGGATTACCCCCGGGACACAGTCCTCTATCCTCGTGGCCAGCACTTTTGCATCCACATTGAGGCGCGAGATCGGCCTGTACGATCCACATTGCAGTGGGTCCTTGTCCCGCTTTAGGATCAAAGAAATTGTCGCTTCTAACATTGTCGGGGGCAGGGTCCCCTCCTCTCTTGCCTCATTAAAGGTCCTCACCAGTAGCGGGGCCAACAGGTCTGCGTACAACCTGTAGAACTCCACCGGGAATCCGTCCGGTCCCGGGGCCTTCCCCGCCTGCATGCTCCCCAAACCCTTGCTCAGCTCCTCCAACCCAATTGGTGCCCCCAAACCAGCCACCTCTTGCTCCTCCACCCTCGGGAATCTCAGCTGATCTAGGAATCGTCTCATCCCCTCTTCCCCCGCTGGGGGCTGGGATCTGTACAGCTCTTCATAAAAGGCCTTGAATACCTCGTTTATTTTTGTCGCACTCCGAACCGTGGCTCCCCTTCCATCTTTGACTCCCCCTATTTCCCTCACTGCCATCCTCTTACGGAGCTGGTGTGCCAGCATCCGACTAGCCTTTTCCCCATACTCGTAGGTCGCCCCCTGCGCTTTCCTCCACTGTGCCTCCGCCTTCCCTGTGGTCAACAGGTCAAACTCCGTCTGGAGCCGTCGTCTTTCCCCAAGTAATCTTTCCTCCGGAGCCTCTGCGTATCTCCTGTCCACTCTCAAAATCTCCCCCACTAACCTCTCCCTTTCCATACCCTCTGTCTTCTCCCTATGAGCCCTAATGGAAATTAGCTCTCCCCTGATCATCGCCTTCAACGCCTCCCATACCACCCCCACCCGCACCTCCCCGTTGTCGTTGGCCTCCAAGTACCTTTCGATACACCCCGTCACCTTCCCACACACCACCTCGTCCGCCAGCAGTCCCAAATCCAGCCGCCAGGCGTTGGTCCCCCTCCTCTCCCAGCTCCAGTTCCACCCAGTGCGGGGCATGGTCCGAAATGGCTATAGCAGAATATTCCATCCCCTCCACCCTCGGGATGAGCGCCCTACCCAGAACAAAGAAATCTATCCGGGAGTAGGCTTTGTGTACATGGGAGAAGAAAGAAAATTCCCTGGCCTGCGGCCTTGCAAACCGCCAAGGGTCCACTCCCCCCATCTGATCCATAAACCCCCTAAGTACCTTGGCCGCCGCCGGCCTCTTTCCAGTCCCTGATTTGGAGCGGTCCAGTGCTGGATCCAACACTATTGAAGTCCCCTCCCATTATCAGGCCTCCTATCTCCAGGTCCGAAATGCGCCCCAACATGCGCTTCATGAATTCTGCATCATCCCAGTTCAGGGCGTATACGTTTACCAACACCACCCACGTCCCTTGCAGCCTACCGCTCACCATTACATATCGCCCTCCATTGTCCGCTACAATAGTCTTGGCCTCAAATGACACCCGCTTTCCCACCAATATTGTCACCCCTCTATTCTTCGCGTCCAGTCCCGAGTGGAATACCTGTCCTACCCATCCCTTTCTTAACCTGACCTGGTCCGCCACCTTCAGCTGTGTCTCTTGGAGCATGGCCACGTCCGCCTTCAGTCCCTTTAAGTGCGCGAACACTCGAGCCCTCTTCACCGGCCCATTCAGACCCCTCACATTCCACGTTATCAGCCGGATTGGAGGGGCTCTCAACCCCCCACACCCCGCCGACTAGCCATCTCCTTGCCAGTCCCGTGTCCACGCCTCCCTCACCCTCCAGTCCCCCAGAGGGGGGACCCCCGTCCCGACCACCTCTTCTGTGTCCCATTCCCTTTCGGCCAGTGCAGCAGCAACCCTTTCCCCCCCCTCCCCCCGCTAGACCCCGTCTAGCTTTTTTGCTCCCCCCATGTCACTCCCGTAAGTCAGCTGACGCCTGCTGACCCCGGCTTCCCCCGCCGTCCCATTGACCTCCCCGCGTGGGAGTCTCCTAATCCATATGCATTCCTTTGTTCCCCTTCCCGCCTTTCTTCCCGCGCACGGGAAAACAAATGCATTATTCTCATCATCATTCCTGGTTACCTCCTCAAAAAATTGAATTACATTTGTAAAACACATCATTTCCTTAACCAATCTATCCTGAATTGCTTGGTGCAGTAGTATCCGCTGCCAGAGAGTCAGTGCAGTTTCAGAAAAGGTCAAGGTAGCACATGATATTGTATTTACAGTTACAACCACTCCAGGAGAAATGCCAAGAACAGAACACTGACCTTTACACCATGTTTGTTTACCTGACCAAAGCTTTTGATACGGCTAACCATGAGCCATCAGAAATTCACCACAATGGTTCGACAGTTCTCAGACTGCCTGAACGATAGTGATCATTCTGACCCATTCCCAGTTCTTGCATGATGGTGACCCCGGCATCAAAATCCAAAATTGCATTGGGTGGGAGGCTGCTCATTCTGGGATGACTCCAGGAAAAGGCAAAATTCTCCAGGGAGATAACTGCACTAGCTGCCAGTTCAGAGCTGGACATGCAATGTAGCATGGACCTGTTCTCCAATGCACGCAACAACTTCAACCTTATGATTAGCACAAAGAAAACTAAAATAACCTACCAGCCTGCTCTACCTCGAGTCTATGACCAGAACCTGTCAGCAGTAGTTTAAGTTCACTTATCTCACACTCTTTCAAGTTGTCTATTGCTGACGAGACACATGCAAGAATTGCCGAAACAAGTGCCACCTTTAGTATATTTTGAACATCAAATATTCTATAGAGAGCTTAATTCTGGGGTGCACTCTGATGGCAGTCAAAGGAAGCACTACTCGGATACTTTGAAGGCTTCACCTAGGAGTTTGATATTGACCTAGAGAACTGCACGGAGCTCACCCAGAACCACTGTACCTGGCACAACCAAATAAAAAAAATGGGGTGGCCTCAATCCGAGGAAAGCGCGTATCAGGGGCAGAGAGAGAGCATGAGGAGAGGAAACAACTCAGTCATCTGCAGTATCCTGGAAGCAGAATCTTCCAGGCATAGACTGGCCTTAGCAGTCATCTGTGTACCTCCAGCTTCCCAACCAGGGAAATCATCCTCCCGGCATCTAGTCTGCCCACCCCTGTTAGAATTTTATACATTTCAATTTAATTCCAGTGAATACCGGCCCAGTCAACCCAAATCATCCTCATACTGCGATCCTAGGAATCGGACTGGTGAACCTCCGCTGTACTCCCTCTGTGCAAGTATATCCTTTCTTAGGTAGGGAGACCAAAACTGAATGCAATACTCCAGGTGTGATCTCAGCAAGGCCCTGTATAACTGCAGTAAGACATTCCTACTTCTGAACTCAAATCCTCTTGCAATGAAGACCAACATGCCATTTGCCTTCCTAGTTACTTGCTGCACCTGCCTCTTCATTTTCATTGACTGGTGTACGAGGACACCCAGACCCTTTGTACATTCACATATCACTATTTAAATAATACTCACATGTATAACTTCACATTTGGCTGCTTTGTTACTGCATCTGCCATTTGTTTGCCCACTCACTCAACTTGTCTAGTCACCTTGAACCCTCCTTGCATCATCCTCACAACTTACAATTCTGCCCAGTTTTGTGTTGTCAGCAAACTTGGAAAAGTCACATTTGGTTCTCCCATCCAGGTCACTTATCTATATCGTGAATGGCTGGGGCCCCAAGGACTAATCCCTGTAATAATAATAACCTTTATTGTTGTTGCAAGTAGGCTTACATTAACTCTGGAATGATGTTACTGTGAAAAGCCCCTATCGCCACATTCCGGCGCCTGTTCGGGTACACTGAGGGAGAATGCAGAATGTCCAATTCACCTAACAAGCACATCTTTCGGGACTTGTGGGAGGAAACTGGAGCACCCGGAGGAAACCCACGCAGACACGGGGAGACCGTGCAGACTCCGCACAGACAGTGACCCAAGCTGGGAATCAAGCCTGGGACCCTGGCACTGTGAAGCAACTGTGCTACTGTGCCACCCTGTCGTACCCCACTAGTCACTGCCTGCCACTGCGAAAAAGACCCATTTATTCCCACTGTCTGTTCCCTGCCTGTCAACCAATTCTCTATCCACGCCAGTAATATTACCCTTATCCCATGTGCTTTAATTTTACCAACTAGCCTCTTATGCCCTTACCCATGGACCTTATCAAAAGCCTTTTGAAAGTTCAAATACATGGGAAGTGTTAAGGAGGTTTGGGTTTGGGAACGGGTTTATTAGCTGGGTTAGACTTCTTTATGGGGCTCCAACGGCAAGCGTAGTTACAGGTCGACATAGATCGGAGTATTTCCGATTATATAGGGGAACAAGACAGGGATGCCCGCTGTCTCCATTGTTGTTCGCGTTGGCAATTGAACCTCTGGCCATGGCGTTGAGAGACTCCAGGAAATGGAGAGGGGTGATTAGAGGAGGAGAAGAACACCGAGTCTCGTTATACGCAGATGACCTATTGTTATACGTGTCGGACCCAGCGGGGGGATGATAGTGGTTATGCGAATTTTGAGGGGGTTCGGGGAATTCTCGGGGTATAGGCTAAACATGGGGAAGAGTGAATTATTTGTGATACATCCAGGGGACCAGAGTAGAGAGATAGAAGGCTTACCGCTAAGGAAAGTGGAAAGAAACGTCCGATACCTGGGGATTCAGATCGCTAGGAGCTGGGGAACCTTGCACAGACTTAATCTGACACGGCTGGTAGAACAAATGTAGGAGGACTTCAAGAGGTGGGACATGCAGCCTCTATCGCTGGCGGGCAGGGTGCAAGCAATTAAGATGATGGTCCTCCCGAGGTTCTTATTTGTATTTCAATGTCTCCCTATACTAATCACCAAGACCTTTTTTAATAAAATAGATAGGAGCATCACGAGCTTCGTGTGGGCAGGGAAAGTTCCGAGAGTAAGGAGGGGGTTCCTTCAGCGTAGTAGGGACAGAGGAGGGTTGGCACTACCGAACTTGGGTGATTACTATTGGGCCTCCAATGTGGCAATGATACGTAGATGGATGATGGAGGGTGAGGGAGCGGCGTGGAAAAGACTGGAGAGAAAGTCCTGTAAAGGGACGAGTTTAGAGGCGCTGGTGACGGCGGCGCTACTGTTCTCACCTAAAAGGTTTACCACGAACCCGGTGGTGGCGGCAACACTGAATATCTGGGGACAGTGGAGGCGACAGAGAGGGGTGCGGGGAGCCCTGGTGGGGTCCCCTATCAGGAACAACCATAGGTTCGCCCCAGGAAGAATGGATGGAGGATTTCAGAGCTGGTACCAGTTGGGAATTAGGAAGGTGGGAGATTTATTTATAGATGGGACTTTTGCGAGCTTGGGAGCACTGGAGGAAAAGTATAAGTTGCCCCGGGGGAATTTCTTGCGATATATGCAGGTGAGGGCGTTTACTAGACAACAGGTGAGGGAATTTCCGTTGCTCCCGACACAGGGGATACAGGACAGGGTGCTTTCAGGGGTGTGGGTCGGAGAGGGCAAGGTGTCAGAGATTTATAGAGAGATGAGGGAAGAGGGGGAGGAGTCGGTGGGCGAACTAAAAGGAAAGTGGGAAGAAGAATTAGGGGAGGAGATAGAGGAGGGTATGTGGGCTGATGCCCTAAGCAGGGTAAATTCCTCTTCCTCATGCGCCAGGCTTAGCCTGATTCAATTTAAGGTGCTACATAGAGCACACATAACGGGGGCAAGATTGAGCAGGTTCTTTGGAGTGGAGGACAAATGTGGGAGGTGTGGCGGGAGCCCGGCAAACCACGCACATAAGTTTTGGGCGTGCCCGGCACTGGAAGGGCATTGGAAGGGAGTGACGGGAGTGATTTCGCAGGTGGTGAAGGCCCGGGTCAAACCAGGCTGGGGGTTAGCTCTATTTGGAGTTGCGGATGAGCCGGGAGTGCAGGAGGCGAAAGAGGCCGACGTTGTGGCCTTTGCGTCCCTAGTAGCCCGGCGCAGGATCCTACTCGTGTGGAAGGAGGCGAAACCCCCCCGGACTGGAGGCCTGGGTAAATGATATGGCGGGGTTCATTAAACTGGAGCAGATAAAGTTTGCCCTGAGAGGATCGGCTCAAGGGTTCACCAGGCGGTGGCAGCCATTTCTCGACTACCTAGGGGAATGTTAGAGGGAAGACAGATGACCAGCAGCAGCAACCCAGGGGGAAGGGGGGGGGGGGGGGGGGAGGGGGGAAGGGGGGGGGGGTTTAGTTTAGTTTAGGTCAATAGACAATGGGGTTTTGTTACCTGTGTATTGTTAAAAAATTCTGTTTTGTTATTGTTTCGTTTGCTTTGTAAGAGGGAAAAATTGTTGTTTGGAAAAAAATTTCAATAAAATATATTTAAAAAAAAAAGAAAGTTCAAATACACCACATCCACCGGTTCTCTCTTATCTATTCTACGAGTTACATCCATGCTAAGCATGATTTGCCTTTCTTAACCTCATGCTGGCTTTGTCCAATCCCGTTAATGCTTTTCAAGTGTTCAGTGATCAAAAAGAAAATGCTGGAAAATCTCAGCAGATCTGGCCGCATCTGTAGGGAGAGAAAAGAGCTAACAGTCAGAGAATGTGGGGAATATTCATACTGTGGAGCGAGAATGAAAGATGAGTCATAGCCACAGAAACCCAGGGAAACGGGGAGCTAACAGCCACAGAAACTAAGGGAAAAACGAGTGCTAATGGCAGTCCCCAGAGAAAACAAAAGGTGTGAGATTCCAGCATCCGCAGTAATTTGCTTTTATTTTGTTCAATAATCAAGTATTTTATAATAAACTCCAGCATCTTTCCCACTGCTGATGCTGGAGTTGCTGACTGCTCTGAAATTCTCCCTTATTCTTGCACTCCATTTTAAATAGTGAGGTTTCAGCCAGGCTTTGGACTGTCACAGTGAGACTGATCCTTGCTAAACAGGTTTGGAATGAACCGGGACCCCTGTGCAGCCAATCTCCACGACTGGACCGCAGCACAAAGCTCCTTATACACTTGCTGAAATGATGTGGAGAAGTCCAACGCCGGCATCTCCACAGAATCGCCGAGCAGAAGCTTGTAGCCAAGTTCCGCACACATGAGTGCGGCCTCAACCGGGACCTGGGATTCATGTCGCATTACATTCATCCCCCACCATCTGGCCTGCGAAATCCTACCAACTGTCCTGGCTTGACACAATTCACACCTCTTTAACCTGGGGTTACCCCATCTCTGGATCTGTAAAGATTTAATCACCTGCTGATGTTCGCATTCCAAGCATTGTCTGGCATCTTTAAATTTGTCTATATGTATGTTTCTGGAACATACCTCTTCATTCACCTGAGGAAGGAGCAGCGCTCCGAAAGCTAGTGATATTGAAACAAACCTGTTGGACTTTAACCTGGTGTTGTAAGACTTCTTACTGTCCATTTTAAATAGTGAGGTTTCAGCCAGGCTTTGGACTGTCACAGTGAGACTGATCCTTGCTAAACAGGTTTGGAGTGGACCAGGTCCCTGTGCAGCCAATCTCCACGACTGGACCTCAGCACAAAGCTCCTTATACACTTGCTGAAAGACAGACAATACTGTATATTACCGAGGAATGTCCCCTTTACAGACTAAGTGGCACAATCACCTTTAACTCAGCAATTAGGGAGGCTAATGCAGTGTGTTTATCACCCTGGGGTAACACGGACTGCAACTGGATGCAGTTGTACTTGAAAGTAGACTCCAAACTTTCATGTTAGTTCAATACACTTTATTGAACTTGTTAAGCAGTGCACACAGTTCGCTGTGGGTTTGACACTCTACTAATCTAAGTATGCTTACTATAACTAACTAGACCAGACTAGCTCTGAGCCACGTGTAGAAGGTGCTAACTGATATATGCACCCTGACTGTCACTACAGTTGTCACCAGTGGAAAGAGGCAGAGTGTTGATGCCTCGTGTGTTTTATAGGGCGAGACCACCTTCTAGTGTTCTGCCTGGTGATTGGTTGTGTTCTGTCCTGTGTGTTGATTGGCTGTACTGGGTGTCTGCCACTGCCTGTCTGTATCTTATTATGTGCATGAGTGCATATCATGACATGCAGGACTTCACTAAATACTCGACAAAGGAGGGAGAAGGTGAGAAATTTCCAATGCAGCAAGTTACTATGATTTGGAATACACGGCCTGAAAGTGTGGTAGACGCAGATTCAATAGTGGTTTTCAAAGGGGACTTGGATATACACTTGAAATGGGAAAAAAAATTAGAGCTCCAAAAAAGAGAGCAGGACAGAATGGAGAGGAGTGAAGAGTCCAGATACAGATGGCAAGTCAGATGCAAAGAATGCAATTGATTGCCTTACAATGGAGCTCATTACTGTTATCAAAGCATTGATATTATCTGGCTGAGCTCAAATGGCAGAGTACTGTATCCTGGTCTGTATGCATTGTGTGTGCACAATGCTTATCAGATTTGGAATTGTTCAGCGGATCTTCCTAAAGTTATATCCTGATCCCTGTTGTAGTGTATCAAAATTGGGAGAGTCCGACTGGGTAACGTTGCAGAATTAGAGAATTCTTTGAAGTGTGATTTATTGTTTGCAGAAGGCAGGAAAGGGAATTTGTTTTATCGAGGCTGTCCTATACTGAACTAATGTAACCTGCTCACCAGTGCCCACAATCCACCTCACTGCAACCCCCCCCCCCCCCCCCCCCCCCCGCCCCATCCACCACCAATCAGTTAGGCTAATTAATTCTGGGGGGAGGTAGAGAAAATAAATCTTGAGCCAAATTCTTGGAAGCTCCTCTCAATCCATCCACAGTGCCAATCAAACATGTTTCGGGGGGTCACTGTGCCTTTGTAACACCCCTCCCCCACCCCAACGACCCACACAGTTGTGATAACCATCCAAAGGGGTTTGTCCAGCTCTAAGTCTGTCGATGGCCAACGTGCAGCCTCGGGAGGCCTCATGTGGCCTATCAGGGTTCGGAGTGCGGCCCAAGAGACTTTTTTTTGACTGTTGCCCAAACGCAGGATTGCCGCATTCCACTGATTACATCTGTGTAGCACGTGAAGTGGGGCAGGTGCTCATCGCCACAACTATTTAATAAAGGAGGGAGAGAGAAAACGGAACTACAGACCTGGTAAACTTACATAATTTATTGTCACAAGTAGGTTTGCATTAACACTGCAATGAAGTTACTGTGAAAAGCCCCTAGTCACCACATTCCGGCACCTGTTCGGGTACAGAGAGGAAGAATTCAGAATGTCCAATTCACCTAACAGACAGTTACCCAAGCCGGGAATCAAACCAGGGACCCTGGAGGTGCGAAGCAACTGTGCTAACCACTGTGCGGCTGTGCCGCCATGTTTGACAAACTTGTTGGAGTTTTTGACGGTGTTACTAACAAAATTGATAAAGGAGAGTCCATGGACGTAGTATATTTGGACTTTCAGGAAGTCTTTTGATCAAGTTCCCGACAGTAGGTTTAATTAGCGAACTAAGGGGGTGGCACGTGGCACAATGGTTAGCATTGCTGCCTACGGCGCTGAGGACCCGGGTTTGAATCCTGGCCCTGGGTCACTGTCCGTGTGGAGTTTGCACATTCTCCCCGTGTCTGCGTGGGTTTCACCCCCACAACCCAAAGATGTGCAGGGTAGGTGGACTGGCCACACTAAATTACCCTTTAATTGGAAAAAAGTAATTGGGTACTCAAAGGCTGTGGCTCGTGGGGGCACTGCATCGATCATTACTCGGGCCTAGCTGTTCACTATATATGTCAATGCTTTGGATGTGAGGATCAAATGTAATGTTTCCAAGTTCAGATAACCCAAAGCTAGATGGGAATATGGGTTGTGGAGAAGATGTAAAGTGGCTACAGAAGGATTTGGACGGACTTAGTGAGTGGGCAAGAACATGGAAAATGAAATACAATTTGGGAGAAGGAACAGATGTGCGGAGTATTTCCTAAGTGGTAAGAAATTAGGAAGTGTCGATGTACTAAGGGATCGGGATGTCCTTGTCTATGAGTCACTGAAGGCTAATGGAATGTTAGCCTTTATCACGAGAGAATTTGAGCGCAGGAGTAGTGAGGTCTTGTTTCAATTGTACAGAAGCTTGGTTATTCCGCATCTGGAGTACTGGATGTAGTTTTGGTTCCTTCACCTCGGGAATTATTCCCATAGAGAGAGTGCAACGAATGTTCACCAGACTTGTTCCAGAGATGGACGGACTGAGTTATGAAGAGAGATTGGACAAATTCGGCCTGCATTCTCTATAATTTCAAAGAATGAGAGGAGACCTCATTGAAACCTGCAAAATACTTAAAGGAATAGACAGGCTAGATGCAGGTAAGATGTTTCCCTGGGTTGGGGAGTCCAGAACCAGGGGGGGGGGGGGGGGCACGATTTCAAAATAAGGGGGATGTCACTTTAGGACCCAGATCAGGAGAATTTATTTCACTCGGAGGTTTGTGAATCTTTGGAGTTCTCTACCCCAGGGGGCTGTGGGAGGTCAATTATTGGGTATGTTTAGAACAGAGGTTGATAGATTTCTGAGGGACAATAACACAAGCGGTTCTGGGGTTAGTGGGTGTAACAGACATTGAAGTGTCCAATCAGTCATGAATGTATTAAATGGCGGAGCAGGATCGATGGGCTGAATGGCCCACTCCTGTTCCTGTCTTCCTAACAATTGACTGTGAGACCCGGGTGCTCCCTTGTGTCCAATCAAGTGTAGACATGCTTTGTTTGTAACCGCTTGAAGCTGATAACATTTCTATTAATATATGAATGATTTTTTAAAAAAATGTTTTTATTCTCCTTTTTCACATTTTCTTCGAAATTTACACCCACCAACAAACAGTAAACGGTAACGAATACAATGTCAATCCCCTTATTAATAACAACGATCCCACCCTCCCACCAACCCCCACACAACAGCCCGCATGACAACATAAACATCAAATTTTTAAAAAGGAAACAGGAATCACCCATAGTCCCCATTAACATATATAGTCCACCCCCGGCAACCCACCCACCCGCCCCCCCCACACCCGCTAATATTCAAGGCCATCCCCGGAAATTGTACAGTGAATGACACCCAAGAATTGTAAATCTCCCCCTCCCAGACTCCTCACCTCCACTTCCTCTCGAAAACACCTCACCCAGTATCGGTCCTTTCCCCCAACTTTTCACCCCGGCGAGGCTCATCGAAACCTGTTCTGCCAGGCTCTGATGGCCGCAGCCCCTCCCCTCACCTCACTCCCGTTCACTGGCCAGCTTAAACCAGCCAGCGTGGAGGCCCCCGCCCGGGTCTCCTTCCCCCTTGCCCGGTCCCAGGAAAACAAAGAAATCCCCTTTAACACACAACCTCAGTGTAAACACACAAGCCCCAATGAACCATCATTGCAAAAGAGTATACCAACTCTTATCTTGTCCAAATAGACAATATCAACTCATTCAGCACACATAACAACATGCGATAAAAATAAAGCTACATAAAGCTACATACTCTCCCACCAACCCCCTACCCTCAGTACAAGACCAGTCCTCAATCCCATTTCTCAATTCTGCCCCAGCCCTTCTGCCTTCACAAACACCTCCGCCGCTTCCACTGTCTCAAAATAAAAGCCTTTGGAGTTGTAGGTCACCCTCAACTTAGCTGGGTACACTATGCTGAACCACACCCTGCTGTTATACAGTGCCGTCTTTACTCGGCCGAAGGCCGCTGCCTCCTCTCCAACTCCACAGTAAAGTCCTGGTATATGCGGATATCAGCTCCAGCCCACTGCACCTCCTGCTTCTGCTTTGCCCAGCACAAGACCTTCTCCTTCACGCGGTACCTACGGAAACAAATAGTCACTACTCTTGGCGGCTCACTCGCCTTTGGTATAGGTCTCCATGCTCTATGAGCCCGATCCAGTTCGTACCGAGAGGGATCTTCCCCCCCTCCCCCAATAGCTCCGCCAATGTCGTGGCACAATACTCTGTCGGCCTCGGGCCCTCCACCCCTTTGGGCAAGCCCACGATCCTCAGATTTTGCCACCTAGATCTGTTTTCCAAGTCCTCCATTTTGGCTCGCAGACCCTTGTTTGTCTCTATCACCCTCCGCAGCTCCTTACCCATCGAGGTGAGTTGATCACTGTGTTGCGACAATGCCTCTTCCACTTCCTTCAGTGTCTCACTCTGCTCCCGCACCTCCGCCGCTGCGCTTGATACCGCCACCCTCACCGGGGCAATCGCCTCCTCCACCAGCACCTTCAATACCGCCCCCATCTCCTTCCTCATCGCTTCCATGTGTTTTGTGAACTGTTTTTCCAGGTTCCACGGCCATCGCCTCGGTCACCCTTTCTGCCGTTAGCAGTGCGGCCTCACCTGGCGACCCAGCCTCCATCTTCCTTCCAGTTCCTGAGCCGACCTTTCCATTCGGCGGTGAACATTCATTAGCCTCCTTTTTCACGGCCGTTTTTCTTTGGTTTTGGACATCTTTCTTCTTTATGTCTTCCTCACTTATCCAATCAAAAATTGCCCCTGGGACCAGGCACCAAACTACAAAAAATCAAGTCTCGAGCAGGAGCCCTCCAACGTGCGACCTCCTCCTACATGCCGCCACCGGAAGAATATATGACTGATCAAGCATTTTCTAGAACTTGTTATGAAATACTCAACGTGTTATAAATGAATTCAATCTTATTCAAGACTGATAATGAGTGAACATACACAGTTTCAGCCTTGGGGGCCAGTGAGGTGAAGGAGGGTCAGGCATGCAGCCGCCCCACTTGCCTAGGTTGCTATATTCTGTTGCCAGATTTCAAAGTTGTCATGTGAGAGTACCTTGAAGAAATGGGTGTTTATAAATGGGTGTGTATATAAATATCTGTAGTGAGAGTACCTTTAAGAAATGGGTGTTTACTACTGCAGTGATGTCAGAGAGTGGGTGGAGCTGAGCTTTCTGTCAGCTTTTTACTTTCGTTTTTGAGCAGGCTGCAGGGTGTGTTTTAGTTTTGTTTCCAAAAGAACAAAGAACAAAGAAATGTACAGCACAGGAACAGGCCCTTCGGCCCTCCAAGCCCGCGCCGACCATGTTGCCCAACTAAACTAAAATCTTCTACAATTCCTGGGTGTATATCCCTCTATTCCCATCCTATTCATGTATTTGTCAAATGCCCCTTCAATGTCAATATCATCCCTGCTTCCACTGCCTCCTCCGGCAGCGAGTTCCAGGCACCCACTACCCTCTGTGTAAAGAACTTGCCTCGGACATCTACTCTAAACCTTGCCCCTCGCACCTTAAACCTATGCCCCCTAGTAACAGACCCCTCTACCCTGGAGAAAAGCCTCTGACTATCCACTCTGTCTATGCCCCTCATAATTTTGTAGACCTCTATCAGGTCGCCCCTCAACCTTCGTCGTTCCAGTGAGAACAAACCGGGTTTATTCAACCGCTCCTCATAACTAATGCCCTCCATACCAGGCAACATCCTGGTAAATCTCTTTTGCACCCTCTCTAAAGCCTCCACACCCTTCTGGTAGTGTGGCAACCAGAATTGAACACTATACTCCAAGTGTGGCCTACCTAAGGTTCTATACATCTGCAACATGACTTGCCAATTCTTATACTCAATGCCCCGGCTAATGAAGGCAAGCATGCCGTATGCCTTCTTGACTACCTTCTCCACCTGTGTTGCCCCTTTTAGTGACCTGTGGACCTGTACACCTAGATCTCTCTGACTTTCAATACACTTGAGGGTTCTACCATTCACTGTATATTCCCTAGCTGCATTAGACCTTCCAAAATGCATTACCTCACATTTGTCTGGATTAAACTCCATCTGCCATCTCTCCGCCCAAGTCTTCAAAAGATCTAAATCCTGCTGTATCCTCTGACAGTCCTCATCGCTATCTGCAATTCCACCAACCTTTGTGTGGTCTGCAAACTTACTAATCAGACCAGTTACATTTTCCTCCAAATCATTTATATATAGTACGAACAGCAAAGGTCCCAGCACTGATCCCTGCTGAACACCACTAGTCACAGCCCTCCAATTAGAAAAGCACCCTTCCATTGCTACTCTCTGCCTTCTATGACCTAGCCAGTTCTGTATCTACCTTGCCAGCTCACCCCTGATTCCGTGTGACTTCACCTTTTGTACCAATCTACCATGAGGGACCTTGTCAAAGGCCTTACTGAAATCCATATAGACAACATCCACTGCCCTACCTGCATCAATCATCTTTGTGACCTCTTCGAAAAACTCTATCAAGTTAGTGAGACACAACCTCCCCTTCACAAAACCATGCTGCCTCTCACTATTACGTCCATTTGCTTCCAAATGGGAGTAAATCCTGTCTCGAAGAATTCTCTCCAGTAATTTCCCTACCACTGATGTAAGGAACTGTAGTTCCCTGGATTATCCTTGCTACCCTTCTTAAACAAAGGAACAACATTGGCTATTCTCCAGTCCTCCGGGACATCACCTGAAGACAGTGAGGATCCAAAGATTTCAGTCAAGGCCTCAGCAATTTCCTCTCTAGTCTCCTTCAGTATTCTGGGGTAGATCCCATCAGGCCCTGTTGACTTATCTACCTTAATATTTTTCAAGACACTTCCGGGTGCGGCTATGCAGAGCTACGTCGCACATTCGGCAGCTCCTGCTTGGAACGGACTTTTGGGCTCTTTTACAGGGCCCCCACGGTATTTGTTTGACATTTCCCGGTGTGGGAAGAAGGCTGCAATATTCCCCCGGCAGTCTCCCCCAGGAAGGGTATGTCTCTTGGTTGCCAGACACACGCAGAAACAGTAAAAGATTTGGCTGCAACTGCAGGATAAACAGGGCCTCTTCCAGCATGCAGGCGGGGGAAGGGCAAGCTTAAAGCTGCAAGCTGACCTGAGGGCCTGTATCAAAAGTGAATTCTAGCAGCAGAGGGAACAACTGTGAAAAGACCTCATCAAGGCCACTGAAGGGACTTCCGGTTGCGGTGATGCCTAGCTAGCCGCACGCTTCGGCGGCTCCAGCTCCGACGGACCTTCGGGCTCTTTTAAGAGCCCCAACGGGGAATTTTTCGACGACGCAACCCGGTGTGGGGCGTGTGAGAAGGGAGTCCCCCCCAAACGAATGGGAAAAAACCGGCGGCGGCGGCTGCAGCGCGAGGAATCGTCGACCAAAGGGTCAGAAAGAGAGAAGTACAAGATGGTGGCGGAGAAAGCGCAGGCGACATGGGGGCCTGAGCAGGATGAAATTGTGAGACGGTGCGTGGAGCTGCTGAAGAGGGAGGTGCTGACCCCGTTGCTACAGGCAATTGAGGGGCTCAAGGAGACATTAAAGACCCAGGAGACAGAGCTCCGTGTGGTGGAGCAGAAGGTGACAGATATTGAGGACGAGATCCTGGGCCTGGCGGTTAAGACACAGACGCACGAGGCACTTCATAAAAAGTGTACTGAAAGGATCGAAGCCCTAGAAAATGGAGCGCGAAGGAAGAACCTTCGGATACTGGGTCTCCCTGAGGGTGTGGAAGGAGTGGACTGTGGAGCGTACGCAAGTACGATGCTGAGCTCACTGATGGGTGCTGAGGCCCCTACGGGCCCCTTGGAGGTGGAGTGGGCAAATCGGATTCCGGCGAGAAGACCAAAAGCGGGAGAACCACCCAGGGCGATAATCGTGCGATTTTACCGCCTTAAGGATAGAGAAGAGGTCCTGAGATGGGCTAAAAAGGTGCGGAGTAGCAGATGGGAGAATGCAGTGGTACGGGTATACCAGGATTGGAGTGCGGAGGTGGCGAGAAGGAGGGCGAGCTTCAACCGAGCCAAAGAGGTGTTGCATAAAAGGAAGGTGAAGTTCGGGATGCTGCAGCCGGCAAGACTATGGGTCACGTATCAGGAGAGACACCATTATTTCGAGACGGCGGAGGAAGCATGGACCTTCATCAAAGAAGAGAAATTGGATCGGAACTGAGGGACTGATGCTGCAGGAAATGTTATTGTTAATGTTACGGTGGAAGTTAATTGAGAAGTAAACAGGGAAGGGGGGAGACATTGGGGAAAAGTGGGCGCCGGTGAGGGGGGAAAGACGGGACATAGTTGGAGAATGGGGAAGGGGAGGGGGAGGGGAAAGGGAGCTGCGCCATAAGAGGCGGGTCAGGTAAAGGGATGTTCCCGCACCAGAAAGAATAAGGCGGGAAGACAGGCGCAAGGCGGATGGGAGTTCCCCACATCGGGGGGGTCGAGGAGTGAGCAGGAGTTGCCGGGGTCAGTTGAAGTCAGCTGACTTACGGAAGTAATATGGGGGGAGCAATCATGCTAGAAAGAGATCTAGCGGGGAGGGGGGGGAGGGAGGGGGGGGGGGGTGGGGGACAACTGGGTTGCTGCTGCGGAAATCCAAAAGGAAATGGCTAAAGAGTGGGTGGGCGGGGATGCTGTGCGACGCTGGGGGAGCGAGCGGGAGCGCGGAGGCGGGATATGGGACTGGCCTAGAGAAGGTAATGGCTAGTCGACACGGGAGGGGGGCAGGTAGCCCCCTAGTGAGGCTGATCACGTGGAACGTGAGAGGCCTGAACGGACCGATAAAAAGGGCCAGAGTGCTCGCGCATTTGAAAGGACTAAGGGCAGACGTGGTTATGCTCCAAGAGACGCACCTAAAGGTGGCGGACCAAGTTAGGCTAAGGAAAGGATGGGTGGGACAGGTGTTCCACTCAGGACTGGACGCAAAGAATAGGGGGGTGGCCATTTTGGTGGGGAAACAGGTCGCATTTGAAGCAAAGAACATCGTAGCAGATAGCGGAGGTAGATATGTAATGGTGAGCGGCAGGCTGGAGGGAATGGAGGTCGTGTTGGTTAACGTGTATGCCCCAAACTGGGACGATGCGGGATTTATGAGACGGATGCTGGGGCGTATACCGGACCTGGAGGTAGGAAACTTGATTTTAGGAGGGGACTTTAATACGGTGCTGGACCCGGGGCTAGATAGATCCAGCTCAAGGACCGGAAGAAGGCCGGCAGCGGCCAAGGTACTTAAGGGGTTTATGGACCAAATGGGGGGAGTGGATCCATGGCGATTTCTTAGACCTAGGGCTAGGGAGTTTTCCTTCTTCTCCCATGTCCATAAAGTGTACTCCCGGATAGATTTTTTTGTTTTGGGAAGGTCGTTGATCTCTAGGGTGGAAGAAGCTGAGTACTCAGCCATAGCGGTTTCGGATCATGCCCCACATTGGGTGGACCTGGAATTAGGAGAGGAAAGGGAGCAGAGAACACTCTGGCGAATCGATGTGGGACTGATGGCGGATGAGGGAGTGTGTGCAAGAGTGCGGGGGTGTATTGAGAGATATCTGGAGGTCAATGACGACGGCGAGGTCCCTGTGGGAGTGGTATGGGAAGCACTAAAAGCGGTGGTCAGAGGAGAGCTGATCTCCATTGGGGCCCACAAAAGGAAAACAGAGGCCAAGGAAAGGGAAAGATTACTGGGGGAGATTTTAAGGGTGGATAGGGAATTTGCAGAGACCCCGGAGGAGGAATTGTACAGGGAGAGGAGACGACTCCAGACGGAATTGGACCTTCTGACCACCAGAAAGGCGGAGGTACTGTGGAGGAAGGCACAGGGGAGGAGGTATGAATATGGGGAAAAGGCGAGTCGCCTGTTGGCTCATCAATTGCGAAAGAGGGCAGCAGCGAGGGAGATAGGAGGAATTAGAGACGAAAGGGGAGACACGGTGCGAAGGGCAGGAAAGATAAATGAGGTGTTCAAGACCTTCTATGAGGAACTGTATAGGTCTCAACCCCCAGAGGGAGAGGAGGGGATGCGGCAGTTCCTGGACCAATTGAGGTTCCCGAAAGTGGAGGAGCGGGGGGTGGTAGGCCTGGGGGCACCGATTGGGGTGGACGAGGTTATTAAGGGACTGGGAAGCATGCAAGCAGGGAAGGCCCCAGGACCAGACGGGTTCCCGGTGGAGTATTACAGAAAATATGTGGACTTGTTGGCCCCGTTGATGGTGAGGACGTTCAATGAGGCCAGGAAAGGGGGGACTCTACCCCCGACGATGTCGGAGGCGACGATATCGTTAATTTTGAAGAGGGATAAAGATCCGTTGCAGTGCGGGTCCTATAGACCCATTTCATTGTTGAACGTGGACGCCAAATTGTTGGCAAAGGTACTGGCATCGAGGATAGAGGACTGTGTCCCGGGGGTGGTGCACGAAGACCAGACAGGGTTCGTAAAAGGGAGACAACTGAATGTTAACGTGCGACGACTATTAGGGGTGATAATGATGCCCCCAGTGGAGGGGGAGGCAGAGATAGTGGCGGCAATGGACGCAGAGAAGGCATTTGATAGGGTGGAGTGGGAGTATTTATGGGAAGTGTTAAGGAGGTTTGGGTTTGGGAACGGGTTTATTAGCTGGGTTAGACTTCTTTATGGGGCTCCAACGGCAAGCGTAGTTACAGGTCGACATAGATCGGAGTATTTCCGACTATATAGGGGAACAAGACAGGGATGCCCGCTGTCTCCATTGTTGTTCGCGTTGGCAATTGAACCTCTGGCCATGGCGTTGAGAGACTCCAGGAAATGGAGAGGGGTGATTAGAGGGGGAGAAGAACACCGAGTCTCGTTATATGCGGATGACCTATTGTTATACGTGTCAGACCCAGCGGGGGGAATGATAGAGGTTATGCGAATTTTGAGGGGGTTCGGGGATTTCTCGGGGTATAGGCTAAACATGGGGAAGAGTGAATTATTTGTGATACATCCAGGGGACCAGAGTAGAGAGATAGAAGGCTTGCCTCTAAGGAAAGTGGAAAGAAACTTCCGATACCTGGGGATTCAGATCGCTAGGAGCTGGGGAACCTTGCACAGACTTAATCTGACACGGTTGGTAGAACAAATGGAGGAGGACTTCAAGAGGTGGGACATGCAGCCTCTATCGCTGGCGGGCAGGGTGCAAGCAATTAAGATGATGGTCCTCCCGAGGTTCTTATTTGTATTTCAATGTCTCCCTATACTAATCACCAAGACCTTTTTTAATAAAATAGACAGGAGCATCACGAGCTTCGTGTGGGCAGGGAAAGTTCCGAGAGTAAGGAGGGGGTTCCTTCAGCATAGTAGGGACAGAGGAGGATTGGCACTACCGAACTTGGGCGATTACTATTGGGCCGCCAATGTGGCAATGATACGTAAATGGATGATGGAGGGTGAGGGAGCGGCGTGGGAAAGACTGGAGAGAAAGTCTTGTAAAGGGACGAGTTTAGAGGCGCTGGTGACGGCGCCGCTACCGATCTCACCTAAAAAGTTTACCACGAACCCGGTGGTGGCGGCAACATTGAATATCTGGGGACAGTGGAGGCGACAGAGAGGGGTGCGAGGAGCCCTGGTGGGGTCCCCAATCAGGAACAACCATAGGTTCGCCCCAGGAAGAATGGATGGAGGATTTCAGAGCTGGTTCCAGTTGGGAATTAGGAGGGTGGGAGATTTATTTATAGATGGGACTTTTGCGAGCTTGGGAGCATTGGAGGAAAAGTATAAGTTGCCCCGGGGAAATTTCTTGAGATATATGCAGGTGAGGGCATTTACTAGACAACAGGTGAGGGAATTTCCGTTGCTCCCGACACAGGGGATACAGGACAGGGTGCTTTCAGGGGTGTGGGTCGGAGAGGGCAAGGTGTCAGAGATATACCGAGAGATGAGGGAAGAGGGGGAGGAGTCGGTGGGCGAACTAAAAGGAAAGTGGGAAGAAGAACTAGGGGAGGAGATAGAGGAGGGTATGTGGGCTGATGCCCTAAGCAGGGTAAATTCCTCTTCCTCATGCGCCAGGCTTAGCCTGATTCAATTTAAGGTGCTACATAGAGCACACATAACGGGAGCAAGATTGAGCAGGTTCTTTGGAGTGGAGGACAAATGTGGGAGGTGTGGCGGGAGCCCGGCAAACCACGCACATATGTTTTGGGCATGCCCGGCACTGGAAGGGTATTGGAAGGGAGTGACGGGAGTGATTTCGCGGGTGGTGAAGGCCCGGGTCAAACCAGGCTGGGGGTTAGCTCTATTTGGAGTTGCGGAAGAGCCGGGAGTGCAGGAGGCGAAAGAGGCCGACGTTGTGGCCTTTGCGTCCCTAGTAGCCCGGCGCAGGATCCTACTCGTGTGGAAGGAGGCGAAACCCCCCCGGACTGGAGGCCTGGGTAAATGATATGGCGGGGTTCATTAAACTGGAGCAGATAAAGTTTGCCCTGAGAGGATCGGCTCAAGGGTTCACCAGGCGGTGGCAGCCATTTCTCGACTACCTAGGGGAACGTTAGAGGGAAGACAGATGACCAGCAGCAGCAACCCAGGGGGAGGGGGGGGGGGGGGGGGGGGGGGAGGGGGGAGGGTTTAGTTTAGGTCAAAGATAAAGGGGTTTTGTTACTTGTGTATTGTTTAAAATTTCTGTATTGTTATTGTTGCGTTTGCTTTGTAAGAGGGGAAAAATTGTTGTTTGGGAAAAAAATTTCAATAAAACATTTATAAAAAAAAAAATTAAAAAAAATATTTTTCAAGACGCCCAATACCTCATCTTTTTGGATCTCAATGTGACCCAGGCTATCTACACACCCTTCTCCAGACTCGACATCCACCAATTCCTTCTCTTTGATGAATACTGATGCAAAGTATTCATTTAGTACCTCGCCCATTTCCTCTGGCTCCACACTTAGATTCCCTTGCCTATCCTTCAGTGGGCCAACCCTTTCCCTGGCTACCCTCTTGCTTTTTATGGACGTGTAAAAAGCCTTGGGATTTTCCTTAACCCTATTTGCCAATGACTTTTCGTGACCCCTTCTAACCCTCCTGACTCCTTGCTTAAGTTCCTTCCTACTTTCCTTATATTCCACACAGGCTTCGTCTGTTCCCAGCCTTCTCGCCCTGACAAATGCCTCCTTTTTCTTTTTGACAAGGCCTACAATATCTCTCGTCATCCAAGGTTCCTGAAATTTGCCGTATTTATCCTTCTTCCTCACAGGAACATGCCGGTCCTGAATTCCTTTCAACTGACACTTGAAAGCCTCCCACATGTCAGATGTTGATTTACCCTCAAACATCCGCCCCCAATCTAGGTTCTTCAGTTCCCGCCTAGTATTGTTATAATTAGCCTTCCCCCAATTTAGCACATTCACCCTAGGACCACTCTTATCCTTGTGACCAGCACTTTAAAACTTATTGAATTGTGGTCACTGTTCCCGAAATGCTCCCCTACTGAAACTTCTACCACCTGGCCAGGCTCAGCCCTCCAATTAGAAAAGCACCCTTCCATTGCTACTCTCTGCCTTCTATGACCTAGCCAGTTCTGTATCCATCTTGCCAGCTCACCTCTTCACCTTTTGTACCAGTCTGCCATGAGGGACCTTGTCAAAGGCCTTACTGAAGTCCATGTAGGCAACATCCACTGCCCTACCTTCGTCAATTTCACCTGCTGGCTGCTAAATCCACCCTGCAGAATTATTTTTAAACAAACGTACTCTAACCCTAGGGTTTTAACCCTTAAATTTCCCACTACATTTGCTCGAACGCCTCGATTCTTATAATTCTCACCTTTTTATTCAAATATGCTCATGGCCGCCTGACTCCTCCCCGTCTCTGTAATCTCCGTCCCTGCTGCTCTCCAAGAACTCGGCATTCCTCCAATTCTGGGGCATCTCCAACTTCACTATTTTGCCATTAGCCCCAAGCTCGCAACGATCCTCCCCAAACTTCTATCTCCTTCCTAATGACGCTCCTTGGTCATCTGCCCCAATGTGTCATTTGTCTTTGACTCAAAGTCGATGATTGTCCAGTTACGCTCCAGAAAGAGCTTTGGAACATTCTACTACATTCAAACGGCTACCTAAATGCAAATTGTTGTGCCAATGTCAAACTCAAGCTTATGCTTTCAGTTCATGTCTGTTCAGCAGCGGCTGTGATCGAATTGTGGCAACAATCTCACGCACGCGGGCAGCACGGTGGTGCAGTGATTAGCACTGCAGCCGCACGGCGCCGAGGTCCCAGGTTCGATCCCGGCTCTGGGTCACTGTCCGTGTGGAGTTTGCATATTCTCCCCGTGTTTGCGTGGGTTTCGCCCCCACAACCCAAAGATGTGCAGGGTAGGTGGATTGACCACTCTAAATTGACCCTTAATTGGAAAAAATGAATTGGGTACTCTAAATTTAAAAAAAACAATCTCATGCACGATGCCTTGTTCCGTTCACAATGGGCTTACTTTTTTTTCAATTGTCAATTAAGGGGCAATTTACCATGCACATCTTTGGGTTGTGGGGGTGAGACCCACACAGACACGGGGAGAATGTGCAAACTCCACACGGACTGTGATCCAGGGCCGGGACCGAACCCGGGTCCTCGGCACCGTGAGGCAGCAGTGCTAACCACTGCACCACCTTGTCTCCCTACAATAGGCTTCCTTAAACGGGTCCAATCTCCCTGACTTTTTCCTACTGTTTTCAAAACTCCTCTCAGACCCCCACAACCCAAAGATGTGCAGGTTAGGTGGATTGGCCGCGCTAAATTGCCCCTTAATTGGAAAAAAAATAATTGGGGACTCTAAATTTATAAAAAGAAATTTAATCAAAAACTCCTCTCAGACCAAAGTCTTGTCAGAACAGTCACTAATTCGATTCATTGATGTCGTTTTCATTCAAAAGTCAAATACACACAAAGATATGGATCGGATTAAGTTAAAACCTTTCGCTCCACTTGAGCTTATTCTTTCTCTTTTTCTTCTAAATTTAGAGTACCCAATTATTTTTCTTTCCAATTAATTTGCAATTTTGCGTGGCCAACCCACCTACCCTGCACATCTTTGGGATGTGGGGGTGCAACCCACACAGACGACTGGGAGAATGTGCAAACTCCACACAGACGGTGACCCAGAGCCGGGATTCAAACCCAGTCCCAGTGCTAACCACTGCGCCACGTGCTGCCCTCAACTCATTCTTTCTCAGGCCTTTGGATCTCTTTGCCCACTCAGCCTATCCTGAAATCAACAGCCTTTTAAAATCCAGGGTTAGGAGCAGGACACGGGCATCCAACTAATCGAGCCTGAGGTCATGGTGATCTGCATCTCAGCTCTGTTTACCTGACTGAGCTCCATTCCTTTGATCCACTTACACAACAGAAACCTATCAGCATCCACCTTGAAAGGTCCAATTCTCCCCAGAAGCCACAACATGTTGGAGGGAGATAGCTCCAGATTTTCATTTAACCTTTATCAAATGTCAATTCTTATTATACAAGTGTCAGGCAGGGCTCGGTTGGCAACACCCTCACCTCTCAGTCAGCTTGTAGGTTTGAGACATAACTTGAGACAATAACGAGCCTGATTAGAATGGGTGCATTGTGTTCCTGTGCAGACTGGGCCACTCTTTCTATTGGGTGCCACACTAGTTTACAAGCAATATCAAACTGAAGCACGAACTACGAGTTGACTAGAGTTAATTAAAAAGTTCAGGTTAGAGATTAGATTCCTTAATGGCAAGAGACTAGGACATGTGGAGGGACTTAAGGATTTATTTTTGATCGTTTAAGGGATTTTATCTATAAAGACAAATAACTAGAAGCTACTGATACATAAAGTAATTAAAAAGGCTAATAGTATGTCGGTCCTTATCTCAAAGCGATTTAAATTCAAAAGTGAGGAAGCAATGTTTAATTAGCACAGACACTTGGTCCGATCCCATCTGAAGTAACCGAGTTCACTTCCGTGCAGTGTGCCTCGGGAAGGATGCATTGACCTTGGATGAGGTGCAGAGCTGATTCACTGGAGTCACTGGAAGGACACTGGAGTTAAAGGGTTAAATTAGAAGCCAGGATGCGTAGACAAGGCCCTTGGTCAGGATTTTATGCAATTGCCTCATATCAGCGGATGCCATTTAAATTGCCATTTACTTTGACGGGAGCGCAATGTCCCACTTGGGGGGTGGGGGGGGAGTGTAAATTCTGAGCTATGGGTTTATTGGGGTGTTTAATGTGATGATGTGGGTTGGTGTAGTATAGAAGGTTTGAATCTGTTTCTCTGGCGTGGTAGTCCTCGACCGGGGAACAGTGACCTTAAAATGAGAGGCAGACCATTCCGGGGTGATGTCAGGAAGGGTAGTGGGAATGTGGAACTCATTCCCAAAAGACTGTGGCTGCTTATCAGTTGAAATGTGCAAGGCTGAGATTGATATTTTTTTATAGCCAAGAGCAGCAAGGAATGGGGATTTAAGTTGGGTAAATGAAATCGATGTACAAATCAGTCCTGATTTACATAAGCGGCGAGGGGTTGATTCATCTACTCCTGTGTCTTTGATCATTGATGCTAAGCTATTTCTTAAAACTGAAACTTTATTTTAAATACCCATAGCAGCTTTTGTTGCCTGTCCTACCTTGAGGCTGTGATGGTGTCAGAGGTTGGCACACTAGAGGTGCTTGGTAAGCTAAGACTGTCGCAACGACAGGAAACTGAGTGAAAGCTATCTACAATTTTGCCAGCTAACCACAGATATCTTGAACTGTCTAAAGAAGACCTGGATTTTTTTTAAATCCAAGAAATGACACTGATCAAAAATGACTGCCACAGCTCACCTGATGGCTGATTATGTAAAGTTGATCACTTCTTTTGAAAGCCTATATGAATTGCACTGAAGGCCTATTGCATGGAATTTCACATCTGGGAGGTGGTGGGAGGGGGAGGGGGGGGGGGGGGGGGTGACAAGGTCCACATCAAACAGGGACATTCTTGAAAGGAAGACATTAAATTGCAGGACTGTGATCAGATACGCATCAGACATTCAAAACTCCCCATGGAGGATGAAATAACCCCTATTGATTTATATCTCGAATTGTATCAAAGATGAAAAGATCAGAAAATGGGATTACTTGGTTTCCAACAATTAATGCAAGACATGCTAATTAAATTCCCTTCCTGGAATATATAGAGAGGAGTTTTATAATCTGGTCCTGCCAACCAGAATAAGAGAAAGAAACATGGGGCGTCATTCTCCGACCCCCCAGCGGGTCGGAGAATGGCTGTTGCCCGCCGTGAATCCCGCCCCCGCCGGTTGCCGAAGTCTCCGGTACCGGATATTCGGCGGGGGCGGGAATCGGGCCGCGCCGGTTGACGGGCCCCCCCGCTGGATTCTCCGGCCCGGATGGGCTGAAGTCCCGCCGATAAATTGCCTGACCCGCCGGAGTAAATTAGAGTACCTATTTACCAGCGGGACAAGGCGGCGCGGGCGGGCTCCGGGGTCCTGGGGGGGGGCGCGGGGCGATCTGACCCCGGGGGGTGCCCCCACGGTGGCCTGGCCCGCGATCGGGGCCCACCGATCCGCAGGCGGGCCTGTGCCGTAGGGGCACTCTTTCCCTTCCGCCTCCGCAACGGTCTCCACCATGGCGGAGGCGGAAGAGACTCTCCCCACTGCGCATGCGCGGGAAACTGTCAGCGGCCGCTGACGCTCCCGCGCATGCGCCGCCCCGACATGTCATTTCCGCTCCAGCTGGCGGGGCAACAAAGGCCGTTTCTGCCAGCTGGCGGGGCGGAAATCCCTCCAGCGTCGGCCTAGCCCCTCAATGTTGGGGCTCAGCCCCCAAAGATGCGGAGCATTCCGCACCTTTGGGGCGGTGCGATGCCCGTCTGATTGGCGCCGTTTTGGGTGCCAGTCGGCAGACATCACGCCGTTTGGGGAGAATTTCGCCCCAGATTACCGTCTAAAACAGTGCTGGAAAAGAGCAGGAAAAATCTCGCTCCCTCTCTCTATGGAAACCAAAAGGGTGTCTTCAACAAAGGGCAGCCCTGAACAAAGTCAATTCAATAATTCGACAGGAAACCAACTAACTTCAAACAGCCGCAACTTTCAACAACCTGTGCCTCAAAAACAGGCAAAAGACTTAATTATATATTCTTCTCAACTGTTGATTGGTCTCTTGTCACTGGGTCTTGACATGGGGCTGGTTTAGCACATGGCTAAATCGCTGGCTTTGAAAGCAGACCAGCAGCACGGTTAAATTCCTGTACCAGCCTCCCCGAACAGGTGCCGGACTGTGGCGACTAGGGGCTTTTCACAGTAACTTCATTTGAAGCCTACTTGTGACAATAAGCGATTTTCATTTCATTTCATTGTCACGAACCACGCTGATGGTATCTGCGAGGTTACTCCGATTTGGAACACCGGTTCGTGGGGGTGTATAGTTTATTTTTGGAATGGTGAGAGGAGCAAAGCGAAGCCCCAGTGACACTAACCAGCTCAGTAACAATTATTAACAACTATTTATTAAATTAAAGAAAAAGACAAATATACATGGGCGGCACAGTGACACGGTGGTTAGCACTGCTACCTCACGTCTCCAGCGACCCGGGTTCAATTCCGGCCTTGGTCGACTGTCTGTGTAGAGCCTGCACATTCTCCCCATGTCTGCGTGGGTTTCCTCCGGTGCTCTGATTTCCTCCCACAGTGTAAAGATGTGCAGGTTAGGTGGATTGCCCATGCTAAATTGCCCCTAAGTGTCCAAAAGGTTAGGTGGGTTACTGGGTTACGGGGATAGGGTGGAGGCTTGGCCTTAAATTGGGTGCTCTATCCAAGGGCTGGTGCAGACTCGATGGGCTGAATGGCTTTCTTCTGCGCTGTAAATTCTATGATTCTATGATTCTACATGAACAGGACTGCAAAGACCTACACCAACAAAGACCATTAAATGCACAAATCATTAAACACTCACACAGTTTATGTAGAACATACCCCTTGTTCTAAAATATATCTATGATCCCTGAACTCCTCAAGACCTCCCCTTTCCCAAGCAAAATCAAAGCTTAAGTAAATCTATAAGTCAAATCCATCTTATAATTACCACACAATACAGTGTAGATAGTCAAGTCTGGGAAGTGCCTTTTCCTGGTCCAGCGAAGATATTTAAACTGCCTTTACAAAGGTTTCTGCACGACCTTAGCTCTAACACTTAGATGCTAGTATAACCACTTGGCTGTTAGATTTCAAATTCACCTCTCTGGCTGTTAGGTGTAAACTGCCTCTCTGCTTCTGAGGGTTTTGGCAATTATAAATCATTTGTCTAGACACCTGCATCTCATTACTTTTAAAATTGCATCTCATTATGCCTTTTGAAAACTGGTTACTGCTAGACTGTTGCTTGGCAGATCACATCCCATAATGCCTTGTTACATTTGCGTTACTACGGTCATTGGGCAGATTTCTACCTTTTGCTGGGTAAATACATGCCACTCTAACTTTCTTACTTCGGATACCTGTGTGTGTGTTGCGTCTTTATTTTTCTCTCGGGCTTAGTAACAAATAGTCTTACTATTTCTTTGACTCAGGAAAACTTGGTTTGTTTGGCTTTTTATTACAATAGCAGATACAACATGTCATTGGCTGTGAAGCACTTGACAACATCCTGAGGTTATGAAAGGCGCTATAGAAATGCACAATTTTTTGTTCAATTCGTAATCCAAGAATTATAAATCCAAATCCCACCCTCGCATGTTGGGAAATATATATACTTTTTCATTTGCACATTTATGGATTAAAACCCCTAAGAATTAGCACAACCTTTACAGATCTGCAAATCAACATTTTGGAACCTCAAAAAAGCTTTAAAATAATTGGATATTTCAGTAATAAAGCCACAACGCAGTTCGTTTGTAGCTTTATGGAGTAAATTCATGTATCTGCGTGGGTCTCAGCCCTACAGCCCAAAGATGTGCAGGGTAGGTGGATTAGACACAATCAATTGCCCCTTAATTGGAAAAAAAGAATTGGGTACTCCAAAATTATAAAAGAAAAACAAATTAAAAAGCTTTATGAAGTAAATTCTGTCAAATAATTGATTCTATGCTCGAGCTTCTCCCCAGCACTGCTTGGAAGCAGGTTTTCTGATTCAGGGTATAGGGGTCCTTTGGGACCTGCAGTGGTTCCTGTTGCCTGGGAAACAAGTCCAAGACCTTACTTATGATTCAACAGGATAAATCAACATCTGGGAATGGTTTGCAACTCGCCAAGTGGCCAGAGGAGAAAACAGCTTGCAAATTAACATGAACTTTGACAAGGCGTCTTGTGTCCCTCTCGGCCCCTTCCGACTGGGTGGAGTTACTCGGAAACCTGCCAGCTTGCAACCGCAACACTGGATGGTTAGAATTGTGCTAATGTCATATTTTACATCAGAAACCATTGCTCTATCTGTCTATTAGTCATAAACATTTTTATTTGGATAGCTTAAAATTTACAGCACAGACAGAAAAGGGCTATTCAATCAATAGATCGATACTGGCATTTAAAACAAGTAGAAATCAAAAAATATATATTATCATAGAATTTACAGTGCAGAAGGAGGCCATTCAGCCCATCGAATCTGCACCGGCCCTTGGAAAGAGCACTCTACTTAATCCCACGCCTCCACCTTATCCCCGTAACTCAGTAACCCCACCTAACCATTCTTTTGAACACTAAGGGGCAATTTATCATGACCAATCTACCTAACCTGCACATCTTTGGACAGTGGGAGGAAACCGGAGCACCCGGAGGAAACCCACGCACACACGGGGAGAACGTGCAGACTCCGCACAGACAGTGACCCAAGCCGGGAATTGAACCTGAGACCCTGGAGCTGTGAAGCAATTGTGCTATTCTTTCATGCAATGTGGGTGTCATTGGGCAGGCCAGTATTTGATGCCCATCCCAAATTGCTCGTGAATTGAGTGATTTGGTCAGCCATTTCAGAGCGTGATTACGAGTCAACCACTTTGCTGCGGATCTGGAGTCACAGGTAGGCCAGGCCAGGTAAAGATGGCAAATTTCCTTCCCTTCATTTATGAACCAGATGGGTTTTTACAACAATTGATGAGAGTTTCAAAGTCACCATTACTGACACTAGCTTTTCAATTCCAGATTTATTATTGAATTTAAATTCTACCAGTTGCCCTGGTGGGATTTGAACCCATGTCCCCAGAGCATCTGCCTGGGCCGCTGGATTACTAGCCCAGAGGCAGAGTACCTGGGCTCTAGCTCACCTGGAGTCCTGTGCACAGTTCCGGTCTCCATTTTGCAGAAAGGATACAGAATCACTGCAGAAGGTGCCGGAAAGATTCACGAGAAGGTGGGAGACCAGCCATTAGAACATTGGAATAGTTAAGCCTGGAGGTAGCAAAAGCATGGATGAGAGTTACAACAGGGAAGAAAATTTTAAAAAATAGGGGCAGGAGTAGACCAACCGATCCCTCAGAGCAGCTTCACTAAGGTCAGGACTGATCGTCTCTGTCCACTCCCCTTTCCCACCCAATAATGAACGTGTTTGGCCGTGTTATGAGCGCACTTTCCAAAGCCGTGAAGTTCTGAAGTAGGACTTGAACCCAGAATTTTGGACCCAGAGATAGGGGCGCCAACCTGAGACCTCCCAGCCAACCCCATATCTCTGACTCTCCTGCCAGGGGAAGGGGAGTTCACTGCGCATTCCCCTCATTCCCTTTGTGCCCAAGTATGGGTCGATCTCAATCTTGAATATATTCAATGACTGACAATGAAGGAAAATCCTAGAATAGAATCATAGAAACCCTGCAGTGCAGAGTCCATTCGGCCCATTGAGTCTACACTGCATTCCCGAAAGAACACATTATCCTGGCCCACTCCCCCACCCTATCCCTGAAACCCCATAACCCCACCGAACCTTTGAGACACTACGGACAATTTATCATGACCAATCCACCTAACCTCCACTTATCTTTGAACAGTGGGAGGAAACCAGAGCACCCGGAGGGAACCCACGCAGACACGGGGAGAATGTGCAGACTCCACACAGACAGCGATAGAGAGCATCCTGTCCGGCTGCATCACAGTCTGGCATGGGAACTGCTCGGTCCAAGATCGCAAGAAACTGCAGAGTGTGGTGAACTCAGCCCAACGCATCACACAAGCTTGCCACCCCCACATTGATTCTGTCTACACCTCCCGCTGCCTCAGGAAGGCAGACAGCACTATCAGAGACCCCTCCCACCCAGACATTGCCTTCTTCCAGACCCTTACATCAGACAGAAGGTACAGAAGTCTGAAGACCCGCACATCCAGACATAGGAACAGCTTGTTCCCCACAGAGTGTCAAGACTCCTCAACACTTCCCCACGGACTGATCTGTTCCCTGTAAGAACACTATTCACGACACCCTATGCTGCTCTTACTCATGTATTTGCTTTGTTTGGCCCCTTGTTCCGCACTGTAACCAATCACTGTTTGTCGATGTCCCATTTGTCAATGTTCTCTGTTGATTATTCTTTTTGTCTAGTATGTACGTACTGTGTACGTTCCCCGGCCACAGAAAAATACTTTTCACTGTACTTTGGTACATGTGACAATAAATCAAATCAAATCAAAGTCACCCGAGGCTGGAATTGAACCCAGGTACCTGGCGCTGTGAAGTAGCAGTGCTGCCCACTGTGCAACCATGCCGTGCCACATAGAATGCAAAAGGAGGCCACAGTGCAGCACGGTGGTGCAGTCGTTAGCACTGCTGCCTCACGACACCGAGGACCCGGGTTCGATCCCGGCCCCGGGTCACTGTCCATGTGGAGTTTGTACATTCTCCCCGTGTCTGCGCGGGTCTCACCCCCCACAACCCAAATATATGCAGGGTACATTAAATTTATTTTTAAAAGAGGCCATTCGGTCCATCAAGTCTATGCCAGCTCTTCATATCCCTGTAATTTCTTTCTCCTTCAAATATTTATACAATTCCCTTTTGAAGGGGCCAATTGAAAACCCATCATCTTTCAGGCAGTACGTTCCAAATCTGTAGGACATTATTGTTCCTGTCACCTCCAGTTCTTTTGTCAAACACTTTAAATCTATGGCCTCTTGGTAATCGACACTTCAGCCATGAGAAATAGCTTCTCTTTGCTTACTCTTCATCATTTTGAAAACATCTAGCAAATCTCCTCCAATCAGAATAACGGTAGCTTCCCCAATCTCACCTCATCGAAATGGCCAACTCTATTCACCCACAGGCACCATGAGCTTCGAGGGTGCTGGCAAACGTGCACTTTCAATGATTGGTCCAGGATTATGGATCATAAATCAATGTTCTCTTAATTATTTCTGTCCTGCTTGGCGAGGTCCTGCAGTAATTTGATGTGGTCTTCTGCTGTACAGCTGACCAGAAAACTCTCCACCTCTTCCCAACTCTCATCGGGCAGATTTACAGGATGATAATGAACGTGTTTGGCCGTGTTATGAGCGCACGTTCCAAAGCCGTGAAGTTCTGAAGTAGGACTTGAACCCAGAATTTTGGACCCAGAGATAGGGGCGCCAACCTGAGACCTCCCAGCCAACCCCATATCTCTGACTCCCCTGCCAGGGGTAGGGGATTTCACTGCGCTAGGTGTTAGATTTGATTTGATTTGATTTATTATCGTCACATGTATTAGTATACAGTGAAAAATGTTGTTTCTTGCATGTTGTACAGACAACGCATACCGTACATAGGGAAGGGAGGAGAGACTGCAGAATGTAATGTTACAGACATAACTGGGATGTAGAGAAAAGATCAACTTAATACGAGGTAGGTCCATTCAAAAGTCTGATGGCAGCGGGGAAGAAGCTGTTCTTGAGTCGGTTGATATGTGACCTCAAACATTTGTACCTTTTTCCTGGCGGAAGAAGGTGGAAGAGAGTATGTCCGGGGTGCGTGGGGTCCTTAATTATGCTGCTGCCTTTCCGAGGCAGCGGGGATTATAGACAGAGTCAATGGATGGGAGGCTGGTTTGCGTGATGGACTGGGCTACATTCACAACCTTTTGTGGTTTTCTGCGGTCTTGGGCAGAGCAGGAACCATACCAAGCTGTGATACAACCAGAAAGAATGCTTTCAATGCTGCATCTGTAAAAACTGGGGAGAGTTGTAGCTGACATGCCAAATTTCCTTCGTATTAGTATTATTAGCTCATGCATTCCGTCACATAACCCAGGTACAGCAACGCCTTGATTTTAAAATTCTTATTATTGCTTACAAATCCTTCCCTGGATTGGCCCCTTCCTATCTCTGCAAGTTCCTCCAGCTCCGGCAGCCCCCTGAGATATCGACGCTGCTCTAATTCCGGTCTCTTCTGCATCCCCCATTTTCAAACCTCCGCTATTAACCATTGTGCCTTCAGCTGCCAAAGCCCTAACTCTGGAATTCTCGTCCTGAATCTCCCCCTCCCCAACTCTCTCTTCCTCCTTCAAAAATTTACCCTGCACCAATATTCTGGCCTGGCATCTCTTTGTATGCCTTGGTGTCAAATTTTGTCTGATAGCCCTCCTGTGAAGCACCTTCAGATGTTTTGTTATGTTAAAGGTGCTATATAAATGCAGGTTGGTGCTGTTCTGTGCCTCAAGCATTTAGCTGCTGCTGGTTTGCCACCACTGATGTGATGCACATAATCTGCTCATTTTCCTTGCTACTTTGTCAAAGCTGACACGTGGACATAGCAAACTCACATTCCTGGATTCGCACTGATGGAAGGAACCTGAATAAAGCTCATCTGTTCACGGATTCCACTGACCACAGTTCTCTCTGTTTATCTTGGCTGTAGAACCCAAGCAGCGAATGTAACTGGAGACCAGAGGCTAAGAACGAGACCGTTTGAGGAGCTGTTAGCAGAAATACTGGGGCTGGTTTAGCACCCTGGGCTAAATCGCTGGCTTTTAAAGCAGACCAAGGCAGGCCAGCAGCACGGTTCAATTCCCGTACCAGCCTCCCCGAACAGGCGCCGGAATGTGGCGACTAGGGGCTTTTCACAGTAACTTCATTGAAGCCTACTTGTGACAATAAGCAATTTTTATTTCATTTCATTTCAAATAGACCCGGCCGCAATTTGGCAATGAGTTGTCCTTTTTTGAGGCCCATCATTTTGTACAATCCTTCAATCTGAAACCAGCAGGAATCAATATTGCTCACTCAATGGTATTCTTTTACGTTCAAGCTCTGCTGACCGATATTTATCCTTCAACCAAAATCTTAAAATAAACCGATGACCTGGTATTTATCACATTGTTGTGTGTGGGAGCTTGCTGTGCACAAATTGGCTGCTGTCTTTCCTACGCTACCAACTGTGACTCCACTTCAAAAGTTCTCCATTGGCCGCTATGTTGCACTGTCCTTAAATTTGAGCTCCTTTCAAATGGTGTGTTCCGTACCCTAACTAGACACCAAGTCCGAGTTACCCTTCACTTCTGGGCTCGCTAATGTCCAACTGCTCCCAAACCTTGAGCACACTGATTTGAAAATTCTCAACCTCGTATTCAAATCCCTCCATTGCCTCATTCCTCCCTATCTCTCTAACCTCTCCTGCCCCTCCACCCCTCTGAGTTCTCAGTGTTCCTCCACCCCTGGCTTCTCCCACTTATATTTGCCCCACTCTGGCCTCAGCTGCCTGAGTGTTAAACTGTGGAATTTCCACCTTAAAATGTCTCTGCCTCTCAACCCCTTGCCGTCTTCTTGGGAGACAGTCTACCTCTTTGACCAAGGTTTGCGAAATAATTTCTGTTTCTTTGGCTATATGCCAATTTGTGCCTGAATAAATCTCTGCGTTAAAGGTGTATTATAAATGGGGAGTTGTTTTTACTGAGGCGGGTTAATTAATGCTTTCATAATATAACTACCGATATCAGTTGTATCTGACCTGAATAAGCATGAATCTGTGGAGCTAAATTAAGTTATCAGGAGAGATGTGTTCGCAAGTATAGTTGGGCGGTTGCTATAGTGCTTGTCAATACTTTATCTGTTCTCTTGCTTCAGGCTGTGTTGATTACCAGAACATGTGCACAGTTCAGGGCAGCACGGTAGCATTCTGGTTAGCACAAATGCTTCACAGCTCCAGGGTCCCAGGTTCGATTCCGGCTTGGGTCACTGTCTGTGCGGAGTCTGCACATCCTCCCAGTGTGTGCGTGGGTTTCCTCCGGGTGCTCCGGTTTCCTCCCACAGTCCAAAGATGTGCAGGTTAGGTGGATTGGCCATGATAAATTGCCCATAGTGTTCCCGCCACATTCCCGCCGGCGTGGTTTACATCTGGTTCCACCCGGCGGGAGCTCGTGGTGGTGGCTGTTCGTGGCCGTCCTGGTGGGGGGATCAGACTCCGGGGGGGGGCCTCCATGATGGCCAGACCCGCGATCGGGGGCAACCAATCGGCGGGCACGCGCATTCCGGAGGGGGCCTCTCTTCTTCCGGACCGGGCCGCTGTAGGGCTCCGCCATGTTGCACGGGGGCCAACGTGAAAATGGCCACCGTGCGCATGCGCAGATCCGTGGCGAGAATTGCAAGGCGGCTGCAGGAACTGCAGGGCGCATGCCCGGGCCCTGCCATCCCTCTTAAAACCGGAGCATCACTCCGGACCTTTTTGAAAAAAGTTTGGAATGATTCGCTCTCGTTTTTTCGCGGGCCTGGGACATAGCCCCATTATTGCCGAATCCCTGCCAAAGTTTTTCAGGGGTTCAGGCTTTTGTTTTGAGGGTTTTCTCTGGCAAGACTGCCTTCCTTTATAGGTTTAAGATCATTTCAACTATATCGCAAAGATGTGCCAGACACTCACTGGTATTAGAACAATAAAGCTGTTCTTTGCTTCAGCATAGAGAGAGAGAGAGAGTTCCTTCTTCTTTCATGGTCTAATCACTTCTGCACAGCTCTCTCAGAAGCATCACAGAGGAACCAATTACAGACTGTTGTCAGCCAGAACACTGTCCTTGGTCAACGCATAGCCAATCGAAACAACTTCCTTCAAAGCTGGTTCTTAAAGTTCGCTCGACCCCGATGAGTCTGTTTTCTCCTCTCAAACTACAAACCCTGGAACACACTTGAAGTGTTGGGTACTCTGATACACAGACGAATCAACACAGTTGCGAATGGTACAACGCAGTTTTATTTCAATGAACTATTAACATATTAAACTCTGGTATTCAGCACATGGTGAACCTCTGAGTGGCTGGCAATGAGGTCTGTGCCCTGAGCCCTGTCCTGCTCGAGTGCCCGGGAAGTGTTGTGTTCCCTGCTTTGTACTGTGTATGCTCTTGTCCGTGATTGGCTGTCGTGTTTTGTGTGTTGATTGGTCCGTTGATCTGTCCATCATTATGTGTGTAAGTATGTGCTGTGATGTTCATCTGAATATCATGACATCCCCCTTTTTTTACAGGATTATGTGCCTACGTGGTTATAAATAGAGATGTGTACTGAGTGTAGCTAAATGTGTGTGTGCAATATTTACAGCATGTACATGGGGCTTAACTATATACAAGGGGTGATGTCGGGTGTGACATAACAACGAGGTTGTACCATAAACAAAGAACGGGGAAATGTTGAACGATAAAATGAATTCCTGTAACGATAAGAACATAAACATACTAACAAAGTGGTTGCATGAGTTCAATGTATAAACAGTCTCATAAGTCCAGTCTAGTAGGTGGGCGACGAATTCGGGTTGACCGCCTCAAGGGTAGGTCTGGAACCACCGGCTGAAGGACGGGCCTGGCCACGGGCGACGACGGAAGGGGCATGGTAGCAGGCAGCTCCACGAAGTCGAAATCAGGAACAACAGGAGGGCACGGTGTCGGTGTAAGGTCTCGTACAAAGCGTGGAAGCAGGCGAAGAGCCCGGCGATTGTGCCTACGAACAGATCCATCAGGCATGCGAACCAGGAACGAGCAGGGAGCCACACGTCGGAGAACTTCGGCAGGTGCTGACCAGCCACCTTCTGGTAGGTGGATGCGGACTTCGTCTCCAGGGGCCAGGGCGGGAAGATCAGTTGCCCGTTTGTCATATGACCTCTTCTGGCGACCGCGCTGCAGTTGCATCCTGTGCAGTACCGGATCATGGTCGATCGTGGGCGCCAGAATTGAAGGCACAGTAGTCCTGAGGGCACGACCCATCAACAGTGGGCTGGTGAGAGACCAGTGGCTAGTGGGGCCGAGCGATAGGCCAGCAGGGCGAGGCAGAAATCCGATCCGGCAGCAGCAGCCTTGCAGAGGAGCCGCTTGACAATGTGAACGCCCTTCTCTGCCTTTCCGTTGGACTGGAGGTGCAGAGGGCTCGACATCACGTGTGTGAAGCCATACGAGGCAGCAAACGATGACCATTCCTGGCTAGCGAAACAGGGCCCATTGTCCGACATGACCGTCATCGGAATGCCGTGGCGAGCGAAGGTGTCTTTGCAGGCCCTTATGACAGCGGACGACGTCAAATCGTGCAGGCGTATGACCTCTGGGTAGTTGGAGAAGTAGTCAACGACGATGACATAGTCCCTGCCGAGCGTGTGAAAGAGGTCCACACCCACCTTCGCCCAGGGGGACATCACCAGCTTATGGGGCAGAAGCGTTTCAGGTTGGGCAGTTGAGCACCATATTGGCAATATCGTCACTGATGCCCGGCCAGTATACCGCCTCTCGGGCCATCCTTCTGCACTTCTCGACCCCCAGGTGGCCTTCGTGTAGTTGGTCGAGAACCAGCTTGTGCATGTTGTGCGGAATCACAATCCGGTCCAGCTTCAGAAGGACACCATCAATGACGGCCAAGTCGTCTCGGACATTGTAGAACTGCAGGCACTGCCCTTTGAGCCACCCTCCCGCCATGTGGCGCATCACCCGTTGTAGAAGGGGGTCAGCCGCAGTCTCTCGGCGAATACGGGCCAGACTGGAATCGTCAGCTGGCAGATTTGCCGATGTGAAGGCCACCTGCGCCTCGACCTGACAGACGAACCCCTCCGAGTCTGGCGGCGTGCTCACTGCTCTAGATAGGGCATCCGCAATGATAAGGTCCTTACTCGGTGTGTAGACCAGTTGGAAGTCATACCTCCTACGTTTAAGTAGGATGCGCTGGAGGTGAGGGGTCATCTCATTTAGATCCTTATTAATGATGCTGACCAGGGGGCGGTGGTCAGCTTTAACCGTGAACCGGGGAAGACCATACACATAATCATGGAACTTGTCTAAACCGGTTAGCAAGCCCAGGCACTCCTTTTCGATCAGCGCGTAGCACTGCTCTGTGGGGGTCATGGCCCGCGAGGCATAGGCGACCGGGGCCCATGACGCAGTGTCATCTCGCTGCAGGAGCACTGCCCCAATGACGGACTGGCTGGCATCAGTCGAGATTTTAGTGGCACGAGACGTGTCGAAAAACGCCAGTACCGGTGCAGTGGTGAGCTTGAGTTTGAGCTCCTCCCATTCCTGCTGGTGTGTGTGCTGCCACTGGAACTCCGTGGACTTTTTGACAAGGTGGCGCAGAGCTATCATGTGGGAGGCAAGGTTGGGAATGAACTTCCCCAGGAAGTTGACCATGCCTAGGAAGCGTAGTACTGCTTTCTTGTCTGCCAGCTGCGGCATGGCAGTGATGACGCTCACCTTGTCTGCATCCGGACGGACCCCTGACCGGGAAATATGGTCCCCCAGGAACTTCAGCTCGGTTTGGCCGAAAGAACACTTGGCTCGGTTGAGGCGCAGGCCGTTTTCACGTATGCGTGCAAAGACGCGTTGGAGACGATAGATGTGCTCCTGTGGTGTGGTGGACCAGATGATGACGTCGTCCACATAGACGCGCACCCCTTCGATGCCCTCCATCATCTGCTCCATGATCCTATGAAAGATGTCGGATGCTGAGATGATGCCAAATGGCATTCGGTTGTAGCAGAACCTGCCGAAACGGGTGTTGAAAGTGCACAGCTTTCGGCTGGACAGATCTAGTTGGATCTGCCAAAAGCCTTTAGAGGCATCCAGTTTGGTAAATATTTTCGCCTGGGCCATTTCACTCGTGATCTCTTCCCGTTTGAGTAAGGGGTAATGTTCCCTCATAATATTGTTATTGAGGTCTTTTGGGTCAATACAGATCTGGAGCTCGCCAGAGGGCTTCTTGACACACACCATGGAGCTGACCCACGGCGTGGGCTCCGAGACCCTGGATAGGACCCCTTGGTCCTGGAGATCCTGCAGCTGCTGCTTGAGGCGGTCTTTGAGTGGCGCAGGGACCCTGCGAGGTCCGTGAATGACCGGGGTGGCGTCTGGTTTGAGCCAAATTCTATAGGTGTATGGCAGTGTTCCCATGCCCTCGAATGCCTCCTGGTTGTGGGCGAGGAGCAATTGGAGCTGTGCGTTAAACTCTGCATCCGGGAAGTCAGCCGTTCCGTCGGGAGAGAGAGAGTGGACTCGTTGCACGAGGTGGAGAGCCTTGCATGCCTGTGCGCCTAGCAGGGAATCCTTCGATGAGCCGACTATCTCGAATGAGAGTGTGGTCATGTGTGTGTTGTGTGTCACCTGGAGCTGGCAGGATCCCATAGCCGGGATAACGTTCCCGTTGTAGTCGACCATTCTGCACCGGGACGGCCGAATTGGTGGTCTGACCTTCATGGCGTAGAAGGCTGGCAATGCTATGAGGTTGGCGGAGGCGCCAGTGTCCAGGCAGAAAGTTATCGGCGATCGGTTGACCGTCAGGGTGGCACACCATTCATCACCCGGATTGATCGTGTTAACTCGGTTCCCATCAATGACCGCAACACGGAAGGCGTCTCGGTCATCTGTGTCACCGGTCTGGATGTCGTCTGGGCAAGATTCGTAATGGGTAGGCTGAATGGTCCTCACGTCCCTGCGAGGTTGTCGGAGTTGTGGAAGATTGACAGGTTGAGCTGCTCGACAGTAAGCAGCGTAGTGGCCCACCTTGCCACAGCGTAGGCATTGTCGGGTTCTTGCGGGACATTGCCGCTTTAAATGTGCAGCTCCACAGTTGCCGCACGTTGTGACGCCACGACGTTCGTTGCGCCACAGCGGCATGCGCGGTTCGGTCTTGCGTCGCGCGCGCCTGCACATCACGTCCCTCAGTGTTGCCATAGGTTTTGGCGCGCACAAGCGCGGGAGGCCCCGAAAAGCACGCGAAATGGCCGACGTCGTCCGGGCCGCGGGCCGGGAGGAACTCGATCGCCTGGACCTGATCGGCCTCGTGGGGCACCTGGCTCGCCGATCCGGCCGCGTAGGACCCCCTCCGCGCCGATTCGGTCGCCTGAAATTGTGCATAGCGGCTGGTCGCGTTCTCGTGCAGGACACAGGCTTCGATTGCAGAGGCTAAGGTGAGGCCTTTTATTTTTAAGAGCTGCTGGCGTAGGGTGCCCGAGGCAACCCCAAAAACGATCTGGTCGCGAAGCATGGAGTCCGAGGTGGTGTCGTAACCGCAGGACTGCGCGAGGATGCGGAGATGGGTAAGGAATAACTGAAAGAGCTCATCCTTACCTTGCAGGCGCTGCTGGAAGACATATCTCTCGAAGCTCTCGTAGACCTCGACGTTGAAGTGTTGGTCGAGCTTGAGAAGGACCTTCTTGTATTTGGATTTGTCCTCACCTTCCGCAAACACCAGGGAGTTGTAGACATGGATGGCGTGCTGCCCTGCAGTGGTGAGGAGGATGGCGATCTTTCTGGTGTCGGAGGCGCTCTCTCTTTCGTTGGCTTCCAGAAAGAGCTGGAAGCGCTGCTTGAACAACTTCCAATTTACGCCGAGGTTCCCAGCGACTTGCAGCGGCTGCGGTGTGTTGACGGTGTCCATGGCGCAGGATGGCAGATGACCAGGAGTCAAATCACTCCTGGTATCATGAAGTGTTGGGTACTCTGACACACAGACGAACCAACACGGTTGCGAATGGTACAACGCAGTTTTATTTCAATGAACTATTAACATATTCAACTCTGGTATTCAGCACATGGTGAACCTCTGAGTGGCTGGCAATGAGGTCTGTGCTCTGAGCCCTGTCCTGCTCGAGTGCCCAGGAAGTGTCGTGTTCCCTGCTTTGTACTGTGTATGCTCTTGTCCGTGATTGGCTGTCGTGTTTTGTGTGTTGATTGGTCCGTTGATCTGTCCATCATTATGTGTGTATGTATGTGCATACATACATTCCCAAGAATTGGGAACAAAGGCAAGTCAAAAGGAAGGACTCCAACAGTAAAGTTTTTCAGAATAAAAATTGTTCCCGAGCTCCAGTTGGGAATGAATCGGGCGGCCAAGGAGGAGTGGGTAAGGAGGGAGGGAAAGGAGAGGATGGAAAGGAAAGGGGAGGGAGGAAAAGGGTGGGGGTAGAAGGGTTAGGGATTGGAGGAGAGTGATAGGGAGTGGAAGAATGGTAAAGTGTAGGATGGAGAGAGGGAAGGGAATGGGAGGGGAGAGAAGAGTTTGGGAGGGGAGAGTTGAGTTTAGGAATGGGCAGGGATGGGATTGGTAGGGATGGGAAGGGAAAGATAAGGAAAAGAATGTGGGAATCACAGCAGCTTCAGCTGAGTGGGCGGGTGTTGGGAAAGGTGGAGGGAAACCTCCTTTGAGACACCTCCGGGCCTACTGGAGGCAACAGAAAGGCCAATGCCTCCCCTCAGCCCCTTCCCCCTCAGCTCCCTTGCTGAGAATCCTGACCCCAATTTACCTGGGCTCCTTGCCATGGTGGGATTGCCGGTCAGCGCTTTAGTGGCCACCCTGTGTCGTCTGATTGGCTGGCAGCTCTCTGAGGCAGGTTTTCCGACTGGGAAAGGGGGTGTTAAGTTGCTGTGGGCAGCTGCTGGGATTGTGGGCAGCATCTCCTGACTTTGAGGCTGGGGATGGGGCGGGGACTGTGATGTCCTGTAAAACCAGCCCTATATCCCCAGGAGGTAGGATTGGTCAGGAGTGGGAGGGGCTTTTCCTCTGGAAGAACACATATCAAGAGAACTGATGCAGAATGTGAATAGTTCAAATCGGTTTGATAGGGAGAACGCCGGTGAACAGGTGGCAATCTAAATTGTGGGCAGCGCGGTAGCACAGTGGCTTCACAGCGCCAGGGTCCCAGGTTCGATTCCCGGCTTGGGTCACTGTCTGTGCGGAGTCTGCACATCCTCCCCGTGTCTGCGTGGGTTTCCTCCGGGTGCTCCGGTTTCCTCCCACAGTCCAAAGACGTGCAGGAATTTCTTTATGCAGAATGGTAAGGAGGTGAAACTCACGGCCAGGAGGTAGTGGCTGCAGCCGAGAGCATTGACTCATTCAGGAGAAAACTTGCTGCATACTCGAGACGGAGGGGATATGGGGGCAGGAGAGGAAGAGCAAGGGAGACTCATGTGGCGTGTCATCATTACGATAGATACGTTGGGCCGAATGGCCTGTTTCTGAGCAGTAAATTCTATGTCCCGTAAGGTTCTGGATATTGCAAAGGCTCTGAGCCCTGGCAACATTCCGGCAATAACACTGAAAACCTGTGCTCTCAAACTGGCCGCCCCTTTGGCACAGGGCTAAAATCACTGGCTTTGAAAGCAGACCAAGGCAGGCCAGCAGCACGGTTCAATTCCCGCACCAGCCTCCCCGAACAGGCGCCGGAATGTGGCGACTAGGGGCTTTTCACAGTAACTTCATTTGAAGCCTACTTGTGACAATAAGCGATTTTCATTTCATTTTCTTGAGCCGTGTTGTTCCAGTCCAGCTGCAACACTGGCATCAACTGGCAATGGGGAACATTGCCCAGGTATGTCCTGTCCAGAAAAAGCAGAACAACTCCAACCCGGCCAATTCCCACCCCATCAGCCTACTCTCGATTATTAGTAAAGTGGTGGAAGGGATCATAAACAGTGCTATCAAGCAGCATTTACTCAGCAATCACCTGCTCACTGATGCTCAGTTTGAGCTCCTCCAGAGTCACTCAGCTCCAGACCTCAATACAGCCTTGGTTCAAACATGGGCAACAGAGCTGAGCGCCAGAGGTGGGGTGGGAGTTCTTAACTCAAAGAGATCTTGGGTCAACACAACCTGTCCAAATCAAGACACTCTTCCCTGACAACCAGATAAAATGTTGCTAAGGATGTGAAATCATGAAATATGCATTAATATAAACATCTGGAGGTCAGCTGAGAATTTTAAAACTAAGAAGAGAACAGCCCCAGAGATAATTAAGTCATTGGCTTTTGCATAACTGCCGCTCCAACCTTACCACGCTTCCAATGCCTCCTATTTTACCTCCGGCACCTCCTATTAAAAGGCTGGATGATAAATTCTACTTTACTAATTGACCACCCGTTACAGGCCCCACTTGACCTTTCATTCCACTGATCTCAGTAGAATCCACTCCATGAATTGTCTGACTGAATTTTCAATCTGTAAGATTGGCGTTGATTTTAATTCTCACTGCCTCCAATAGTGAAGCTACCCATTGCCAGGAGTAACACGTGCATGGGGATTTGGCTCATGGAGGCAACAATCAGAACTGGGGCGGCATGGTGGCGCAGTGGTTAGCACTGCTGCCTCACGGCACCAAGGACCCGGGTTCGATCCCTGCCCCCGTCATGGTCTGTGTGGAGTTTGCACATTCTCCCCGTGTTTGCGTGGGTCTCTCCCCCACGAGCCAAAGATGTGCAGGTTTGGTGGATTGATCACGCTGAATTGAAATGAAACGAAAATGGCTTATTGTCACAAGTAGGCTTCAAATGAAGTTACTGTGAAAAGCCCCTAGTCGCCACATTTCGGCGCCTGTTCGGGGAGGCTGTTACGGGAATTGCCCCTTAATTGGCAAAAAATAATTGGGTACTCTAAATTTATTTTAAAGAAAGATGTGCAGTTATAGGGATTGCCCCAAAATTGGAAAATGTCAAAAAAAAAACAATCAGAACTGGAGGGAAATCCTCTTGTCCCCACGTGTGGCTGCGTGATTTGTGATGCAGAGGTGGCCAGTCTGGGGACCATGTTGTGTGATTTCTACCTGCATTATTATGTGGGGGCACAAGGACAAGTTTGGTCACGAGTTCCTGAAATTTGAGTTCCGACTGGACAGTCAGAATTGATTGGAATGTCTGGAGCTGCCAACCCAGAGGCTGGGAGGCTAAGAGGCGGGGGGAGTGGCGGGGGGGGGGGGGGGGGGGCGTTCCCGGGATCCTGGGCCTCATGCTGCTGCTGTTGAATGTCCGAGTCAATATGCAGCAGCAAAAGCAGTAATAACCTTCATGTACAACTCCCTGTCGGTAAAACATAATACCGACCTCACAACGCCTTGCACACACATCAGGGCCTTTGAGGCTCAGGATTCACAGGGTCTAAAGCAGCACTAATATCCCCAATCACCCTGCTGTGATCGCATGCTGGACATTATTTCCTTCGCTGCGATGGCCTGATGATGTGAGATGCAGTACAGTGTTTGTATTCACTGCTTTACATGGAATTTACAGCACAGAAACAGAGCATTCGGTCCACCTTATCTCTGTGGGTGTTTCTGATCCACACAAGCCTCCTCTTACCCTTCTTGATCACACCATCAGGGTAACCTTCAGCTTCCTTCTTCATGTCTTTATCAAATTCCTTGAATGTATCAATGCTAGAATCACAGGTCGGTTACAACACAGAAGGAGGCCATTCAGCCCATTGTCTCCGTGTCAGTCCTCCGCAGCGGCAACTCAGCTAGTTTCACTCCATCGTCTTTCCCCTTTGGCCCATTAAAATCCTTCCTCTTCAGACAATTCTCCCGTTCCCCGTTCCCTTGTGAAAACTGCAATTGAAACTGTCTCCACCACACATTCAAACAGTGCATTCCAGATCCAACCCAAAGAGGTTTCCAATCACGTCGCCTCTGGTGCTTTTGTTAATCCCCTTTGAGTCCTCGACCTTCTGCCAATGGCAACAACTTCTCCCCATTTACACTCTTCAGACCCCCCTCACGATTTTGAACATAGGCAGCATGGTAGCATTGTGGATAGCACAATTGCTTCACAGCTCCAGGGTCCCAGGTTCGATTCCGGCTTGGGTCACTGTCTGTGCGGAGTCTGCACATCCTCCCCGTGTGTGCGTGGGTTTCCTCCGGGTGCTCCGGTTTCCTCCCACAGTCCAAAGATGTGCAGGTTAGGTGGATTGGCCGTGATAAATTGCCCTTAGTGTCCAAAATTGCCCTTAGTGTTGGGTGGGGTTACTGGGTTATGGGGATAGGGTGGAGGTGTTGACCTTGGGTAGGGTGCTCTTTCCAAGAGCCGGTGCAGACTCGATGGGCCGAATGGCCTCCTTCTGCACTGTAAATTCTATGATAATCTATGATGTCTAACAAATCTCCTCTCCGCTTTTTTCTGTAAGGACAGTCCCAGCTTCACCAATCTATCCACAGAATAAAGTCTCATCCGCTGAACCATTCTTGTAAATCCTTTCTGCACACTTTCTAAAACACTCACATCCCTCCCATTGAGACTGCACCAGTGTTTTCCGAAGCTTCAGAACTTACTTGCTTTGGTGCTCTTTAGTGCTATTTATAAAAGCCAGATTCAATATCATTTATTAACTGTTTTCCTCGCCCGATTCTGCCACCTTCTTCAAAAAATATTTTATTCAGACATTTTCATAAAAAACGTGCTGAAGCAGAAGCAAAATTATACAACATCATAAATAATCAACAGGTGCAGCACGGTGGCGCAGTGGGTGGCGACCTCACGGCGCCGAGGTCCCAGGTTCGATCCCGGCTCCGGGTCACTGTCCGTGTGGAGTTTGCACATTCTCCCCGTGTTTGCGTGGGTTTCATCCCCACAACCCAAAGATGTGCAGGGTAGGTGTATTGGCCACGCTAAATTGACCCTTAATTGGAAAAAATTAATTGGGTACATTAAATTTATAAAAAATAAATAAATAGATAATCAACATTGACTGACCCCCCCGCTCCCTACTCTCATCCCCTCCTCTCATCCTGCCTTCCCCATTTTAACCCCCTTACCACCCCTCCCCCTTTGCTGACTCCTCAATCCTCCCGAAAGAAGGCGATGAATGGCTTCCACCTCTGAACGAATCCATTGACCGACCCCCTCAGAACGAACTTGACCTTCCCCAGCCTCAGGAATTCTGCCGGTCACTCACCCACACCCCCGCTTTCGGCAGCTCCGAGTCCCTCCATCCAAGTAAGATCCGTCTCCGGGCTATCAGGGAGGCAAAGGCTGAAGCGTCGGCCTCTCTCGCCCCCTGGACTCCCGGGTCTTCTGACACCCCGAATATCGCCACCTCTGGGCCCGGGACCACCTTTACCCCCAAATACCTCGGACATTATGTCCGCAAACCCCTGCCGGAACCCCATTAGCAATGGACATGCCCAAAATATGTGGACATGGCTCGCAGGCCTCCCCGTGCACCGGCCACACCTGTCCTCTACTCCCGCAGAAAAACTACTCATCCTCGCCACTGTCACATGTGCCCCGTGGAATACTTTAAACTGAATGAGGCTGAGCCTCGCACATGGGGATGCATTCACCCTCCGCAGGGCCTCCTCCCACGTCCTGGCCTCCACCGCCCCATCCAGCTCTTCCTCCCACTGTCGCTTTATATCCCCCACAGGGCCCCCTCCCTGTCCATCAGCTTCTATAGACCTCGGACACCTTCCCCTCCCCGTCTCCCTCTTTGACAACACCTTATCCTGCAGCCCCAAGGGTGGCAACCCGGGTAAAGACGGCAAGGATGGCACCTCCCTCCTCACAAAATCCCAGACCTGAAACCAATCCCCCTGAGCAGCTCGGACTCTTCCTCCAGGTCCTCTCATTTCATGAAACTGCCCCATACAAACAGGTCACTGAATCGCTCAATCCCTGCCTGTCGCCACCCCCGAAACCTCTCATCCAGACCCCCGCCGGTGCAAAGGTATGATTATCACAGATCGGTGCCCACACCGAGGTGCCCTCCAGTCCCAAATTCTGCCTCCACTGCCCCCATACCCTCAAGGCCGACTCTACCACTGGGCTCACAGAGTGCCTGGCCGGTGGGAACGGCAGAGGTGCTGTCAACAATGCCCTTAAGCTCGTTCCCCTACAAGAAATCGCCTCCATCTCTCCCCCATGCCGACCCCTCCCACACTACCCATTTCGTAACCATGGTGATGTTCCCCGCCCAGTAGTAGCTCATTATATTCTGTACCCCCTCGCCCTCGCACAAAGACTCCGTGAGACGAATAGAGTGAAGTCGATGAGGCTTTATTAAGCGTGTCTGTTCCCCCGCAGCTCGATAGTAGAATGGCCTGCGGGGGAGGACTCCGGCTTCTTATACTCCGCCTTCAGGGCGGAGCTAGAGGTCAACGGCCAACCAGGACCCGGGATCTGTCAGCCAATGACATTAGGGCTTCCAGTCCCACATGACCCCTAATACATACTACCACATTCACCCCTTGTCAAAAATGAACCCGGCGGGGTGATGCTTCGCATGGTGGTAAGGGTTTACAGGGCTGGTCCTGGGAGGAAAACATTCACATGGCAATACAGTATGTACAATTTTGTCCTGTTTCAACTATTTACAGAAGGTATCGGGAGAAAAGCAAAATGTTCTTGTGAAAAGTCCATATATTGATTTAGATCGACGCCACGAGTCGGTCGGGCGGTCTGGTCGTCCATGTCGATCGCCTCGGCCCTGGTGGTGGTGGTGGTGCTTGTACCGGTGTTGTCGTCTCCGGGAGCCTTACGGTTTCAGCTTGGGCTTTATTTTTGGTCGGGCCTGAGGGGAGGGGAACCAATCCTCGTGGGAAGGGGGCGGTCGCGGGGTGCGGCGGTGGCAGGAAGGGGCGGGGTTGGGTGAATGGTGTCGGGGGGGTGTGTGTGTTGCCGGCGGGCGCCAGATCCCGCAGGGAGACCGTGTCCTGTCGGCCGTCGGGGTACTCCACGTAAGCGTACTGCGGGTTCGCATGGAGGAGGTGAACCCTTTCGACCAACGGGTCCGCCTTGTGTGCCCGCACATGCTTTCGGAGCAAGATGGGTCCTGGGGCCGCCAGCCAGGTCGGCAGCAACGTTCCAGAGGAGGACCTCCTAGGGAAGACAAGGAGACGCTCATGAGGCGTTTGATTAGTGCTCGTACACAATAGCGACCGGATGGAGTGGAGAGCATCCGGGAGGACCTCCTGCCACCGTGAAACTGGGAGGTCCCTGGACCGTAGGGCCAGTAGGACGGTCTTCCAGACCGTGCCGTTCTCCCTCTCTACTTGCCCGTTCCCCCGGGGGTTGTAGCTGGTCTAACTGCTTGAGGCTATGCCCTTGCTGAGCAGGAACTGGCGCAGCTCGTCACTCATGAAAGAGGACCCCCTGTCGCTGTGGACGTATGCGGGGCAACCGAACAGTGTGAAGGTGGTGTTCAGGGCTTTAATGACTGTGGCCGCGGTCATGTCAGAGCAGGGAATGGCGAATGGGAAGCGGGAGTATTCGTCCACCACATTAAGAAAGTATGTGTTGTGGTCGGTGGAGGGGAGGGGCCCGTTGAAATCCAGACTAAGGCGTTCAAAGGGGCGGGAAGCCTTAATCAGGTGCGCACCATCCGGCCTGAAAAAATGCGGTTTGCATTCCGCGCAGATGTGGCAGTCCCTTGTGACTGTACGGACCTCCTCTAAGGAGTATGGGAGATTGCGGGACTTGATAAAGTGGAAACACCGAGTGACCCCCGGGTGGCAGAGGTCCTCGTGGAGGGTTTGGAGGCGGTTAATTTGTGTGTTGGCACATGTGCCGCGGGATAGGGCATCGGACGGCTCGTTCAGCTTTCTGGGACGATACAAAATCTCGTAGTTGAAGGTGGAGAGCTCGATCCTCCACCTTAAGATCTTGTCGTTTTTGATTTTGCCCCGCAGTGCATTATCGAACATGTTGGTCGGTGAGGAGAGTGAATCTCCTGCCGGCCAGGTAATGCCTCCAATGTCGCACAGCTTCCACTATGGCTTGGGCTTCCTTTTCCACTGAGGAGTGGCGGATTTCTGAAGCGTGGAGGGTTCGAGAGAAAAAGGCCACGGGTCTGCCCGCTTGGTTAAGAGTGGCCGCTAGGGCTACGTCGGAGGCGTCGCTCTCGACCTGGAAGGGGAGGGACTCGTCGATGGCGCGCATCGTGGCCTTTGCGATATCCGCTTTGATGCGGCTGAAGGCCTGGCAAGCCTCTGTCGACAGAGGGAAGGTCGTGGTCTGTATTAGGGGGCGGGCCTTGTCTGCGTACTGGGGGACCCACTGGGCGTAGTATGAAAAAAACCCCAGGCAGCGTTTCAGGGCTTTTGAGCAGTGCGGGAGGGGAAATTCCATGAGGGGGCGCATACGTTCGGGGTCGGGGCCTATTATCCCATTGCGCACTACGTAGCCCAGAATGGCTAGCCGGTTGGTGCTAAAAACGCACTTGTCCTCGTTGTACGTGAGGTTCAAGGCTTTGGCAGTCTGGAGGAATTTTTGGAGGTTGGCGTCGTGGTCCTGCTGGTCGTGGCCGCAGATGGTTACATTGTCGAGATACGGGAACGTGGCCCGCAACCCATGTTGATCAACCATTCGGTCCATCTCCCGCTGGAAGACCGAGACCCCGTTTGTGACGCCAAATGGGACCCTTAGGAAATGGTATAATCGCCCGTCTGCCTCGAAGGCTGTGTACTTGCGGTCACTTGGGCGGATGGGGAGCTGATGGTAGGCGGACTTGAGGTCCACGGTGGAGAAGACTTTATATTGGGCAATCCGATTGACCATGTCGGATATGCGGGGGAGAGGGTACGCGTCTAGTTGTGTGTACCTGTTGATGGTCTGGCTATAGTCTATGACCATCCTTTGTTTCTCCCCTGTCTTCACTACTACCACCTGTGCTCTCCAGGGACTATTGCTGGCCTGGATTATGCCTTCCTTTAGTAGCCGCTGGACTTCGGACCGAATGAAGGTCCGGTCCTGGGCGCTGTACCGTCTGCTCCTAGTGGCGACGGGTTTGCAATCCGGGGTGAGGTTCGCAAACAAGGACGGGGGTTGCACCTTGAGGGTTGCGAGGCCGCAGATAGTGAGTGGGGGTATTGGGCCGCCGAATTTGAACGTAAGGCTCTGTAGATTGCACTGGAAATCTAATCCCAGTAAAGTGGGGGCGCAGAGCTGGGGAAGGACGTTTAGTTTGTAGTTTTTGAACTCCCTCCCCTGCACCGTTAGGGTAACTATGCAGAATCCCTGGATCTGTACGGAGTGGGATCCTGCAGCTAGGCAAATCTTTTGTGCGCTGGGATAGGTGGTCAAGGAACAGCGTCTTACCGTGTCGGGGTGGATAAAGCTCTCCATGCTCCCGGAGTCGACTAGGCATGGTGTCTCGTGGCCGTTTATTAGCACCGTTGTCGTCGTTGTCTGGAGTGTCCGGGGCCGAGCTTGATCGAGCGTAATTGAAGCGAGACGTGGTTGTAGTAGTGGAGTGTGGTCCGTTGTTGCCGTCCAAGATGGCGTCGGGGATGAACAAAATGGCTGCCCCCATACATCGCACATGGCTGGGGGGTCACAAGATGGCGGCGGGGGTGGACAAAATGGCCGCCCCCATGCGTCGTACAGGTCTGGGGTGGTCCAAGATGGCGGCGCCCTTCCTCCCCTCGGGACCCAAAATGGCGGCGTCTGCGGGTCGCACATGGGGCGCTGGGGGGGTTGGGGAGCGTTAGGACCGCGCGGGGCTCCCTCATCTCTGGCGACAGCGGTGGTCGGGACCCAAGTTGGTAGCGCCGGCGGGTCAGATGTGGGGCGCGGGGGGGGGGGGTTTGGGGGGCGTTAGAGATGCGCAGAACTCCCTCTTCTCTGGGGAGAGCGGTGGTTGGGACCCAAAGTGGTAGCGCCGGCGGGTCATACATGGGGCGCGGGGGGGGGGGGGCGTTGGGAGCGTAAGCGGCGTGCAGGGCTCCCTGTTCTCCCGGGACAGCGGCGACCTCGCGGGACCGGCACACAACCGCGAAATGGCCCTTTTTCCCGCAGCTCTTGCAGATTGCTGCGCGGGCCGGGCAGCGCTGCCGGGGGTGTTTCGCCTGGCCGCAGAAATAGCAGCGGGCGACCCCGGTGCGACTTGGCGTTTGGACCGCGCAAGCCTGTGGGGTGTCCGGGGGGGGGGGGGGTTTGTCGCGACGGGTACGTACGGAGCCCAATGGGCTGCCGCGCGGTCGGGGCCATAGGCGCGGGTATTACGCGCGGCCATGTCTAAGGAGGCTGCTAGGGCCCGGGCCTCTGAGAGTCCTAGCGACTCTCTTTCTAGAAGTCTTTGGCGGATTTGGGAGGAATTCATACCTGCCACAAAAGCATCGCGCATTAACATGTCCGTGTGTTCATTTGCATTCACCGAAGGGCAGCTGCAGGCTCGTCCCAAAATCAGCAGCGCGGCGTAGAATTCGTCCATCGATTCTCCAGGACCTTGCCGTCTCGTCGCGAGCTGGTAGCGAGCGTAGATTTGGTTAACTGGGCGAACATAGAGACTTTTCAGTGCTGCGAACGCCGTCTGGAAATCCTCCGCGTCTTCGATGAGGGAGAAAATCTCCGTGCTTACCCTCGAGTGCAGGACCTGTAGTTTTTGGTCTTCTGTGACCCGGCCGGTGGCCGTTCTGAGATAGGCCTCGAAACAAGTCTGCCAGTGCTTGAAGGCTGCTGCCGCGTTCACTGCGTGGGGGCTGATCCTCAGGCATTCCGGGATGATCCTGAGCTCCATAGTCCTTTTTAGGCACGCTTAATAAATTGTAGCGCACAAAGACTCCGTGAGACGAATAGAGTGAAGTCGATGAGGCTTTATTAAGCGTGCCTGTTCCCCCGCAGCTCGATAGTAGAATGGCCTGCGGGGGAGGACTCCGGCTTCTTATACTCTGCCTTCAGGGCGGAGCTAGTGGTCAACGGCCAACCAGGACCCGGGATCTGTCAGCCAATGACATTAGGGCTTCCAGTCCCACATGACCCCTAATACATACTACCACACCCGCCCAGTAGTAGCTCATTATATTCTGTACCCCCTCGCCCTCGCCCCTGCTCCAAAAAAGCCCTTTTGACCCACGGGGTCTTCCCCGCCCAGACAACCCCCGAGGTCAGCGCGTTAACCTTTTTAAAGAGCGGCTTTGGAACAAAGATCGGGAGGTTCTGAAATACGAACAGGAACCTTGCAGCACCGTCATCTTCACTGTCTGCACCCGCCCTGCCAATGACAACAGCAGCACCTCCCAACTCTTAAATTCCCCCTTCATCTGCTCCACCAACCAACTCAAATTTAACTTGTGCAGCTGCGCCCAACCCCGCATCACTGAATGTCCAAGTATCTAAAACTCACGCCCACTACCTTAAATGGCAACTCCCCTAACTTCCTCTCCTGCCCTCTGGTCTCAATCGGGAACACCTCGCTCATTCCCATGTTCAACTTGTACCCGGAGATCCGACCAAAGTCCTCCAAAATTCCCATAATGTCCCCAATGCCACCCAATGGATCCGAAATATATAACAACAGGTCGTCTACATACAGTGAAACGCTGTGGTCAACGTCTCCCCCCCGCACAGTCCCTCTCCAGTCCCTCGATGCTCTAAGCACCGTTGCCAATGGCTCTATAGTGAAGGCAAAAAGCAACGGGGAGACCGGGCACCCCTTCCTTGTCCTACGGTGCAGCCCGAAATATCCTGAGCTCACCTGGTTTGTCTGCCCACTTACGACAGGTGCCTGGCACAGCAACCGGACCCAGTCCACAACCCCCTGCCCGAACCCGAACCATCCCAGTTATTCCCACTCCACCGGGTCAAAATACTTCTCCGCGTCCATCGCCACTGCCACCTCCACCTCCTGCCCCTCCGGAGGTATCATGATCACATTGAGCGGCCTCCTCACATTTGCCGACAACTGGCTCCCTTTCCCGTTTGGTCCCCCCGCCCCCCGGGACGCAGCCCTCCATTCGCAAAGACAACACTTTTGCCAGCAACTTGGCATCCATACTCAATCGCGATATCGGACAGTACGATCCACACTGCTCCGGGGCCTTATCCTTTTTAAATATCATGGAGATGGATGCATGAGATAGTGGGGGATCGGGGGGGGGGGGGGTTCTAAGTCACCCTGGGAAACTCCCACCCATCCAGGAACTGCTGCATTCCCGCCCCCCCCAGCCAGGGCTCCAAATCATACAATCTCCTGTAACATGCCTCGAATATCCCATTCACCCCCACCGGGACCAGCACCACCCTACGTGTCTCGTCCTTTACTCTACTAATCTCCCTTGCTGCCTCCTGCTTCCTCAGCTGATGGGCCAGCATCCTACTCGCCTTCTCCGAATTTATATACAGCCCCTCTGGCCCTCTGCAGCTGCCCCACAGCCTTCCCCGTGGACACTAATCCTTCAACAGCCCCCCCACTCCGGGGCCTCCGAGTCCCTCTTGTCCATTCCCAGAACCTCTTCCACCAGTCTTGCCATCTCTGCCTGTTCCGCATCTCCCTATGCGCCCAAATTGAAATTAACTCCCTCCCAAACCACCGCCTTGACCGCCTCCCACAGTGTGACGGTCATGGCCTCCCCCGTGTCGGTTAGCTCCACCTATCCTGAATGGCGGCCCTCACCCACTCGCACACCTCCTCATCCGCCAACAACCCTACATCCAGCCTCCACTGCGGGTGCTGGGCAACCCCCCCCCCCCCCCCACTCCCCGCCCCAGGGATCACCTGGTGCAAGTCTAGGTCCGGGACCTTCCCCAGCACCCGCCTCATGATGTCTACATCATCCCAATTTGGGGCATAAACATTTACCAGGACCACCGGCACCCCCTCCAGCTTCCCACTAACCATCACTAATCTCTCCCTCCCGAATCGGCCATAAAGTTCCCCACAGGGAGTGGGATAGCTTGATCTTGGTTTCAGACAAAGCTCGGCACAACATCGAGGGCCGAAGGGCCTGTTCTGTGCGGTACTGTTCTATGTCCTAAATACCACCTCGAACACCACCCGCTTATTCACCAGCACCACAACCCCCCTTGTCTTCATGTCCAGTCCCGTGTGGAACACCTACCCCACCCATTGATGCACGATCAATTGCACAAAGACTTGAGTTGGGTACAACTGAGGCTTTATTGTTCTAAGATGTGTGGCCTCCCACAGCAGCTGGCAAAATGGCTGCAGCATGGAGGACACACATATTTATACTCCGCCTACTGGGTGGACCCAGCAGGCAGGGACTACCAACGTACCTGTAGTCCAGGTCCTACCATACATCACCTAATAGAGGTGTAACAGTGGTTTACCACATTCACCCCCTGTTAAAAGACCAGTTAAAGGTTTAACCGGTCCGGGGCCTTGATGTGCCGCTGGGAGCGACGCAGTGGTGGCGGCGATGCCGATGCTGGTCTGATGTCCGGAGCCTCCGGGAGCGTGCCGAAATCCTCTTCATCCTCGGGTGTGGGCAGGGGGAGGACGGATGGTCCCCGGGGGGGTTGCTGCTGGGAGCGTCGGGGGAGGGGAGGGTGGTGCCGGGCCGGGGGTGTGTGTGTGTGACCTGCAGGTGCCAGGTCCCTGAGGGAGACAGTATCCTGGCGGCCGTCGGGGCGCCACGTAGGCATACTGGGGGTTCGCATGGAGCAATTGCACCCTTTCCACCAATGGGTCCGCCTTGTGGAGTCGGACATGCCTCCGGAGCAGGACAGTCCTGGAGCTGCGAGCCAAGTCGGGAGCAACACCCCGGATGTGGACTTCCTGGGAAAGGCAAAGAGACGTTCATGGGGTGTGTTGTTAGTGGCGGTGCACAGCAGTGACCGAATGGAGTGTAGTGCATCAGGGAGAACCTCCTGCCAGCGGGAGGCCGGGAGGTTCCTGGACCGTAGGGCCAATTGGACGGCCCTCCATACTGTCCCGTTCTCCCTCTCTACCTGTCCGTTTCCCCGGGGGTTGTAGCTGGTCGTCCTGCTGGAGGTGATACCCCTGCTGAGCAGGAACTGACGCAGCTCATCACTCATGAATGAGGATCCCCTGTCACTGTGGACGTAGGCGGGGAAACCGAACAGAGCGAAGATGGTGCTGAGGGCTTTGATGACGGTGGCAGACGTCATATCGGGGCATGGGATGGCGAAGGGGAATCTGCAGTACTCATCGACTACACTGAGTAAATACGTGTTACAGTCAGTGGAGGGGAGGGGTCCTTTGAAATCCAAGCTGAGGCGTTCCAAGGGGCGGGAAGCCTTCACCAGGCGCGCACGGTCTGGCCGGTAGAAGTGCGGCTTGCACTCCGCACAGACCTGGCAGTCCCTGGTGATTGTCCGTACTTCCTCGACGGAGTAGGGCAGATTGCGGGCCTTTATGAAATGGTACAACCGTGTGACTCCTGGGTGACAAAGACTGTGGTGCTGGGTCCGGAGTCGGTGTACCTGTGCGCTGGCACATGTACCTCGGGATAGGGCATCGGGGGGCTCGTTGAGCTTACCGGGGCGATACAAAATCTTGTAATTGTAGGTGGAGAGCTCGATCCTCCACCTCAAGATCTTACCATTCTTGATCTTGCCCCACTGTGTGTTATTGAACATGAAGGCTACCGACCGTTAGTCAGTGAGGAGAGTGAATCTCCTGCCAGCCAGGTAATGCCTCCAATGTCGCACAGATTCAACCATAGCTTGGGCCTCTTTTTTGACGGATGAGTGCTGAATTTCTGAGGCATGAAGGGTGCGGGAGAAGAATGCCATGGGTCTGCCTGCCTGATTGAGGGTGACGGCTAGGGCGACGTCTGATGCGTCGCTCTCTACTTGAAAGGGCAGCGTCTCGTCTACTGCGTGCATCCCGGCCTTGGCGATATCGGCTCTGATACGGGTTAAGGCCTGCTGTGCCTCGGCCGTCAGGGGAAAATGGGTTGACTGTATGAGTGGGTGGGCCTTGTCCGCATAGTTTGGGACCTACTGAGCGTAGTATGAAAAGAACCCCAGGCAGCGTTTGAGGGCCTTGGGGCAGTGGGGGAAGGGAAGTTCCATGAGGGGGTGCATGCGGTCGGGATCGGGCCCCAGAACTCCGTTCTGGACCACATAGCCGAGGATGGCTATGCGGGCCGTGCTAAACACGCACTTCCCTCATAGAGCTCCCCCTCCCCCACTGCCCCAAGGCCCTCAAACGCTGCCTGGGGTTCTTTTCGTACTACACTCCTTGTTGTAGGTGAGGTTGAGGAGAGTGGCGGTGTGGCGAAATTTGGCATGGTTGGCGTCGTGGTTCTGCTGTTCATGGCCGCAGATGGTGACGTTGTCTAGGTACGGAAAGGTGGCCCGCAAACCGTACCGGTCGACCATTGGGTCCATCTCCCTTTGGAAGACCAAGTTGGTGACGCCGAAGGGAACCCTGAGGAAGTGATAGAGGCGGTCGTCTGCCTCGAAGGCAGTGTATGGACGGTCCGATTTACGAATGGGGAGCTGGTGGTAGGCGGATTTGAGGTCTACCATTGAGAAGACCCGGTACTGTGCAATCTGATTGACCATATCAGATATGCATGGGAGGGGGTCCGCGTCGAGCTGCGTGTACCGATTGATGGTTTGGCTGTAGTCCACGACCATTCTGTGTTTCTCCCCAATTTTAACTACTACCACTTGGGCTCTCAAGGGGCTTTTGCTGGTCTCGATGATGCCTTCCCGAAGCAGCCGCTGGATCTCGGACCTGGTGGCAACGGGTTTGCAATCTGAGGTTAGATTTGCGAAGAGGGAAGGCGGATTGACCTTTAGAGTCGCGAGGCCGCACACAGTGGGGGGTGGTAGGGGCCCGCCGAATTTCAGGGTTAGGCTCTGGAGGTTGCACTGGGAGTCCAAGCCGAGTAGCAAGGCAGCGCGGAGGTTAGGGAGGACGTAGAGGCGGAAGCCGCTGAATTCTACGCCCTGGACCGTGAGTGTGACCGTACAGTACCCCCGGATCACCACGGAACGGGATCCGGAGGCCAGGGAGATTTTGGTTGGCGGGGTGTACCGCGAGGGAGCAGCGCCTTACTGTGGTCGGGTGGATGAAGCTTTCGGTGATCCCGGAGTCCAGCAGGAAAGAGGTCACGTGTCCGTCGATTTTAACGCTGGTCGATGCTGTGGCCAGGTTGTGCGGACGAGACTGGTCGATGGTCACTGAGGCGAGTCGCGGTCGGTCGTCGCTGGTGTCGGATGATGGAGAGCCCGGGGGCACAGGTCCTGGAATGCTGGCGGTGCCCATGTGTGGCATGTGGCAGGGGTTGAACAAGATGGCGGCGCCCATGTGCGGCACGTGCTTCTCAGAGGGGAAGATGGCGGCGCCCACTGGCCGCGCTTGGTCTGAGGGGGAGGAGATGGCGGCGTCCACTGGTCGCGCGTGGTCCGGGGAGGTGAAGATGGCGGCGGCCATTGTCCGTAAACGAGGGGGGTGGGGGCGATAGCAGCGACTGCGCGGGCCTGGCATAGCGTGGCGAAGTGCCCCTTCTTGCCGCAAGCCTTACAAAGGGCAGCACGGGCCGGGCAGCGTTGGTGGGGGGTGTTTCTGCTGGCCGCAAAAGTAATATCGGGACCCCCGGGGTCACGCCACGCTGGCTGGCACGTGGTGCAGGCGTATTGGCTGGGTAAGGCCCCCGCTGGGGCGGCCGGATGTGGGGTCCACGATGCGTAGGGAGGGTGGGCCGCGCGGCTGGTGGTGTAGGCCTGAACGTTGCGCGGGGAGGCGACCGTCAGAGAGAGCGCTTGTTTCTTTATCTCTGCTAGGTCGAGCGTGGCCCCTTCTAACAGTCGCTGGCGTATGCGGTCCACCCCAATCCCCGTAACAAACGCTATGAGGAGGTTGGAATGTTCAGTGGCCGTAACGGCCTGACAGTCACAGTCCCGGACGAGTGGGATTAGGGCCCGCCAGAAGTCTTCTATGCACTCACCAGGGAGTTGAGAGCGAGTGGCGAGTACGTGCCTGGCGAAGAGCGTGTTCGTCTTCTGAGCGTTATTCTCTTTGAGAAGCGACATGGCTGTGGCGTAGTTTGGCGCGTCCTGGATTAGCGGAAAGATGTTGGAGCTCAACCTTGAGCACAGGATCTGTATCTTCTGAGCCTCCGAGACAGGGCTTGGCGCCGAGTTGATGTACGCCTCGAAACAAGCTAGCCAGTGCTGAAAGTCCTTTTTGCCGTCGCTTGAATGCAGATCCAGCTGCAGGCGATCCGGTTTGATACGGAGGTCCATCTTTTGTAAATCTTAGAGCAATAAATTGATGCACGATCAATTGTACAAAGATTTGAGTTGGATACAACTGAGGCTTTATTGCTCTAAGATGTGTGGCCTCCCACAGCAGCTGGCGAAATGGCTGCAGCATGGAGGACACACATATTTATACTCTGCCTACTGGGCGGAGCCAGCAGGCAGGGACTACCAACGTACCTGTAGTACAGGTCCTACCATACATCACCTAATAGAGGTGCAACAGTGGTTTACCACACCCATCCTTTCCCAAACCTCGTCTGACCCGTATCTTTAAGTGGCTCTCTTGCACAAAGGCCACATCCACCTCCAGACTCCTCAGGTGCGCGAACACACACGTGACCATTTGACCAGCCCATTCAACCCCCTCACGTTCCACGTGACCAGCCTGGTTGGTGGGCTCCCCGTGCCCCTCCCCTGCCAATCAACCATATCCGTTTTTGGGCCAGTCCCCGGCCTGTGTCACGCGACCCTCCAGGCCCACCCCCTGGATGTCCACCATCATCATTCCCTTTCCAGCTGCGCCACAGCAACCAACACCCTTGTCAGCTACACCCACCCCGACAAAACAGCAACCCCTCCCCCCTCCCCAAACAAAACAACAAGTCCAACCCCCTCCCAAAATAAAACAACAAGCCCAACCCCCTCCCCAAACAAAACAACCCCTCACCCTCCCAAAAATAACAAGCCCAACCCCCTCCCCAAGCAAAACAACAAGCCCACCCCCCTCCCCCAAACAAAACAATCCCTCACCTCTCAAAAACAACAAGCCCATCCCCCTCCCCTCCCAAAAACAACAAGCCCAACCCCCTCCCCAAACAAAACAACAAGCCCATCCCCTCCCCCAAACAAAACAATCCCTCCCCCTCCTCCCAAAAACAACAAGCCCAACCCCCTCCCCAAACAAAACAACAAGCCCACCCCCTCCCCCAAACAAAACAATCCCTCCCCCTCCTCCCAAAAACAACAAGCCCAACCCCTCCCCAAACAAAACAACCCCTCCCCCTCCTCCCAAAAACAACAAGCCCAACCCCCTCCCCAAACAAAACAACCCCTCCCCAAACAAAACAACCCCTCCCCAAACAAAACAACAAGCCCAACCCCCTCCCCAAACAAAACAACCCCTCCCCAAACAAACCAACCCCTCCCCAAACAAAACAACAAGCCCAACCCCCTCCCCAAACAAAACAACCCCTCCCCAAACAAAACAACAAGCCCAACCCCCTCCCCAAACAAAACAACCCCTCCCCAAACAAAACAACCCCTCCCCAAACAAAACAACAAGCCCAACCCCCTCCCCAAACAAAATAACCCCTCCCCCTCCTCCAAAACAAAACAACAAGCCCACCCCCCTCCCCCAAACAAAATAACCCCTCCCCCTCCTCCCAAACAAAACAACAAGCCCAACCCCCTCCCCAAACAAAACAACCCCATCCAAAATAAAACAACAAGCCCACCCCCCTCCCCCTCCCCCAAACAAAACAACCTCTCCCCCTCCCAAAAAAAACAACAAGCCCAACCTCCTCCCCCTCCCCCTCCCAAAAACAACAAGCCCATCCCCCTCCCCCTCCCCCAAACAAAACAACCCCTCCCCCTCCCAAAAACAACAAGCCCATCCCCTCCCCCTCCCCCAAACAAAATAACCCCTCCCCCTCCCAAAAACAACAAGCCCATCCCCCTCCCCCTCCCCCAAACAAAATAACCCCTTCCCCTCCTCCCAAACAAAACAACAACCCCACCTACCTCCTGATAACCCCCCACTGCACTCCCGTTAACTAGCCCGTCCAGCTAGCAGGGCAACCCCCGCCCAAGGCCTCGAAACCCCCTACCCCCCCAATACGCCTTCCCCCCAAAAATCAGAAAAGGTACACTCCCGCCAGGGAGGGACCTGCCCTCCAAACCACCCCGCCATCAAAATCAAAATTATAAGGAACATGTCAAGCAGAAACGTTTCCAACAATGAAGAAACCTCCTCATAAACTCTTCCAAATGTTCAATGTCCTCCTTCTCCTGCCAGTCCTTTGTCCCTCAGAAACTCCATTACCTCCTCTGGCTTTCCAAAATAATATTCGCGCTTCTGGAACGTCACCCAGAGTGGGGCCGGGTACAGGAGCCCAAACTTCACCCCCTTCTTGAAGAGGGCAGCCTTGACCCGGGTAAACCCGGTCCTCCTCTGCGCCCAGGTCTTGGTACACCCGCAGCTCGTCCCATCCCAGGTGCACTTCCTCGTCTGCCTCACCCACCAAAGAATCATCAGTGCCCTGTTCACTCCGTCGACCTCCAAAGGCAGGTCAAAGGCCCCCTCCCCCATCAACCGCTCCAACATGTTGGCCACATACGTGCCGACTCCGCACCTTTGATGCCTTTGGGCATCCCCACGAACCTCCAATTGTGCCTTCTGGAGCGATTCTCCAGATCCCCCACCTTCTCCTTCCACCTCACTTTGGCCACCAACGAGGCGAGCTTCCCCCACTGCCTCCTCCACTTTCTGGATCGCCCAGATGTGGGACTCCAAGCTCTGCTCCACTCTCCCAATACCTACTTTAACTGGCTCCACCACCTCGGCCAGGTCCTCCTGGGCCTCCTTCCTCTGCTGGCTGAACTTAGCCTTCAGAAATTCCTCCAGATGCTCCGTTGACCACTGGGCGGGCAGTACAGCCCCTTTGCCCGCTTGACCTGTGGCGCACCGCGAAGACTCTCCTGCTCCAATAGCTTGTTTCTTCTCGACTCACTCCTAGATCGTGGATCCATCCACCAGCCACACCAGACGAGTTACACCTTCTCCTGGCACCTCCATCTCTTTCCATCCAAAATTCCGCCCCTCAGACAGAGAAAGGACCGAAAAATATCCACCTTGAGCGGGAGCCACCAAATGTGCGACCGCTCACTCCATGGCCATCACCGGAAGTCCTGTCCTGCCACCTTCAATGATTTATTCACAGATACACCCAGGTCCCTCTGCTCCTGTATTCCCTTTCGAATTGTTCCCTTTATTTTATGCCAACCTCCTCATTCTTCTGACCAAAATGTATCAGTTCACACATCTTGTGCCCTGAGCACCCAGGTTTACGTTATTAATATAAATCGAGAAAAGCAATGGGCTGTCTATTCCCCAGCCTGTAGTAGTAAGCAAAATATTCCACAATTCATGTTTTTAATAGGCTTGAATTAAATATTTAAACTGTCGCATAATGAAATTCCAGCCATAGATACATAGAAGATAGGAGCAGGAGGAGGTCTTTTGGGCCTTCGAGCCTGCTCCGCCATTCATCACGATCATGGCTGATCATCCAACTCAATAGCCTAATCCTGCTTTCTCCCCATAGCCTTTGATCCCATTCTCCCCAAGTGCGATATCCAGCCGCCTCTTGAATATATTCAAAGTTTTAGCATCAACTACTTCCTCTGGTTATGAATTCCACTCTTTGTGTGAAGAAGTGTCTCCTTATCTCTCTCCGAAATGGTTTACCCTGAATCCTCAGGCTGTGACCCCTGGTTCTGGACACACCCATCATTGGTAACATCTTCCCTGCATCTACCCTGTCTAGTCCCGTTAGAATTTTATAAGTCTCTATGAGATCCCCCCTCATTCTTCTGAACTCCAGCGAGAACAATCCCAACCTAGTCAATCTCTCCTCATATGACAGTCCCGTCATCCCTGGAATCAGTCTGGTAAACCTTCGCTGCACTCCCTCGAGAGTATGAACATCCTTCCTCAGGGAAGGAGACCAAAACTGCACACAAAAAGTCCAAGTGTGGCCTCACCAAGGCCCTGTACAATTGCAGCAACACATCCCTGCTTCTATACTCGAAACCTCTTGCATTGAAGGCCAACATACCATTAGCTTTCTTTACCGCCTGCCGCACCTGCATGTTTACCTTCAGCGACTGGTGCACAAGAACACCCAGGTCCCGCTGCACACTCCCCTCTCCCAATTTACAACCATTCAGGTAGTAATCTGCCTTCCTGTTTTTGCTTCCAAAATGAATATCCAAATTATACAGCATCTGCCATTGGTTTGCCCACTCGCCCAACCTGTCCAGATCTTGCTGTAGGATCCCTGCATCCTCGTCACAATTCACCCTCCCACCTAATTTGGTATCATCTGCAAATTTTGAGATGTTACATTTTGTTCCCTCATCCAAATCATTAATATATATTGTGAATAGCTGGCGTCCCAGCACCGATCCCTGTGGTACCCCACTGGTTACTGCCTGCCAATTTGAAAAGGACCCATTAATCCCTACACTTTGTTTCCTCTCTGCCAACCAATTTTCTATCGCCTCAATACACCCCCCCCCAATCCCATGCGCTTTAATTTTGCACAATAATCTCTTACGCGGGACTTTGTCAAACGCCTTCTGAAAGTCTAAATATACCACATCGACTGGCTCCCCCTATTCGACTGTACTGCTTACCTCTTCAAAGAATTCCAACAGATTTGTCAAGCATGATTTTCCCTTCATAAATCCATGCTGACTCTGACTGATCCTGCCACTGCTTTCTAAATGTTCCGCTGTAAAGTCCTTGACAATGGATTCAAGCATTTTCCCCACTCCCGATGTTAGGCTTACTGGTCTATAATTCCCTGCTTTCTTTCTGCCTCCCTTTTTGTATATCGGAGTGACGTGAGCTACCCTCCATTCTGCAGGGACAGTTCCAGAGTCTGTAGACTCCCGGAAGATGACCACCAATGCATCCACTATTTCCAGAGCCACCTCCTTAAGCTCTCTGGGATGCAGATTCTCAGGCCCTGGGGATTTATCCGCCTTCAATCCCATCAGTTTTCCCAGCACCATTTCTCTACTAATATTGATCTCCCTCAGTTCTTCCCTCTCACTAAACCTTTCATTCTCCAACATTTCTGGGATCTGATTTGTGTCCTCGTTTGTGAAGACAGAACCAAAGTATGTATTTAATTGCTCAGCCAATTCTTTGTCCCTTACTATGCATTCCCCTGTTTTTCTCTGCAGTGGGCCTATATTTCTCTTTAGCAATCTCTTTCTCTTCACATATCTGTAGAGACTCTTAGTTTCAGTCTTTATGTTGCCTGCAAGCTTCCTTTCATACTGTACTTTCCCCTTCTTAATCAATCCCTTTGTCCTTCTTTGCTGAATTCTAAACTGCTCCCAATCCTCAGACATATTATTTTTCTTGGCCAATCTGTATGCTTCATGTGTCATGTTAAAGAGTAATGATTCACAAGACCATATGGTTCAAAATAAGATGACCACTAATATTTCTCACTAAGAAAGCAGTTTTACTGAAATTAAAACAGAAAAGGCTGGGGAAAGTCAGGTCTGGAAACAGAATTAACGCTTTGAGTCGAAATGACTTCTTCAGAGCGTAATTTTACTGAAGTTTCGGGACTTCGAATGGTGAGTGAATTGGAAAAGATCGCAGTGGCATATTTAGAACTGACATGGCCAATACTCCGGTTAGCACTGTTGCTTCACAGCGTCAGGGACCCGGGTTTGATTCCCGGCTTGGGTCACTTTCTGTGTGGAGTCTGCACGTTCTCCCCGTGTCTGCGTGGGTTTCCTCCGGGCGCTCCGGTTTCCTCCCACAAGTCCCGAAAGATGTACTTGTTATTCTTTACAATCTTTATTAGAGTCACAAGTAGGCTACATTAACACTGCAATGAGGTTACTGCGAAAATCCCCTAGTCGCCACACTCTGGCACCTGTTCAGGTACAGTGAGGGAGAATTCAGAATATCCAATTCACCCAACAGCATGTCTTTCGGGACTTGTGGGAGGAAACCGGAGCACCCGGAGGAAACCCACGCACACACAGGGAGAACCTGCAGACTCCACACAGACAGCGACCCAAGCTGGGAATCGAACCCGGGACCGTGGCGCTGTGAAGCAACAGTGCTAACCACTGTGCTACCGTGTCGCCCATGTTAGGTGAATTGGACATTCTGAATTCTCCCTCCGTGTACCCGAACAGGCGCCGGAGTGTGGCGACTAGGGGATTTTCGCAGTAACTTCATTGCACTGTTAACTAACGCAAGCCTACTTGTGACACCAATAAATATTATTAGATTATTATTATTACCTCAAACTTGGGCAGTGCACCCGGGAGTGGGGCTGATCGGATAGGAGGGCGCGTATGGGCCGAATGGGCTCCTGCGGGCGGGTTGACAAAGCAGGCGGAGTCAGGGCTGGCCACAATCTCCCTGTCTCCTCCTCCCAGCCTCCCCATCACACCAGCAGCCATTGGGCTGTGGAGCTGCCGCTTGCGTGGCTGCTGCAAGGAGCGGTTGAGGTCGGCGTGGAATCGATTTCAAGAGTTTGGAAATTGACAGGTAATTGACCCAGCCCCGGGCCGCGCTTCCCACTCCCCGGCTGCCACCTCGCCCAGACCCCTGCTCTGGCGGAGAGGTTTTTGTTGCATCACATGTTACTTTAATGCTGTGACTGTAGCGGCTGGCTATCTTTCTGGGGCAGCGAGGCTGCAGGAATTTGTTCTCCCCTCCACCCCCCCCCCAATGCAGCTCTTTCCAGGGGGGTTTCGGTGTTGCAGGACAGCTGAGATGCCCGGCCTCCCCGGGGCTGTCTCAGTGCCTGGCTTCCTCCTTTGCAGTTCATTGCGGTGAGCAGGGGCTCCCCTCCATCGCTGGCTGCTGCCTTCTCTCGGTGGGCAGACCGCTCCCCCTCCCCTCTGCTCCGGCACAAATCCCCCCCCCCCCCCCAACCCCCAAATCAGCTCAAAGCTATCTCCTGTGAACTGGGCAGATAAGGACTGCAATTTGAGCCCAGGTTACAATCCAACTCTTTCAATCACAAAGACGTGACGCCCGCTGTACGGAGAACCATCTGGGCGTTTCAAGCAATCGTTTTCTTTAAATTCCAGCATGTTCTGCCTCTGATTTCAGATTTTCAACATCCACAGTATTATTTTTGATGTGGGTTCTGTGGACCTTTTTGAAGGGAGGGAATCAGCTTGCAGAAAACATCTTTAAAAAATCTATATTCTATGATGTAAATGCACGTCTTTTCTACTTGGGGAAAGGTTACAGAAGTTAAACTGCAATCTGGTAACGTGGCTGCGAAATATTTTGCTTCATTGGTGTGACCGTTATCACTCAGTGACTCCACGGCTACCTCTGGGCCAATTATACCCTACAGTTATGTGGAACCTATAGCTCAGGCAGGTCATTCAGCTCAGTTGATCTCTGCGAATGTTTTGTGTTCCTCTTACTTTACTGCATTTCTCCCGATCTGTGTGACCTTCTATTCCTTTCCTCTTCCCCATTCATCCAGGTTCTTTTTTTTTACTGTATCTAGACCATTTTCCTAAACTACTCCTTGTGTCATGTAGCCTCAGTGAAGAAGTTTCTCCTGAAATCCCTATTGAATTTGTTAATGGCTGTTGTATTTATGGGACACAGTTTTGGTCTCCCCCCAATTAGTGAGAACATCTGTGTCCAACCGGTCAAACACTTGTGTCACTTTAAGGATCTATTCTCTTTATCACACCACAGACTTTTCTTTCAAGAACAATGAGCCCAACCTGCTAAATTCTGCCCAATGAGTAGAACCTTTTCCCCAATAATTAGAACCTCTTTATTTTGGGGAATGTGGACGCTGCTGGTTCGGCCAACATTTGTTGCTGAGTCCTGATTGACCGTGGGAAGGTGGTGGTGAGCTGCCGCCTTGAACCGCTGCAGTCCATGTGGTGTAGGTGCACCCACAGTGCTCTTAGGGAGGATTTTGACCCAATGCCAGTGAAGGAATGGCCGATATATTTCCAAGGGAGGATGGTGGGTGGTTGGGCGGGGAACTTGCAGATCGTGGTGTTCCAGTGTATCTGCTGCCCTTGTCCTTCCAGGTAGTCATTGGGATGGGTTTGGAAGGCATTGTTCCTGCAGTGGTATCGTGTGGATGATGCACACTGCTACCACTGTGCTTCGGTGGTAGAGGGAGTGAATATTTAAGTTTGCGGATGGGGTGCTGAATAATCTTTTTCCTGGATGGTGTCAAGCTTCCTGATTGGTAGGGGAGGGCAGCACATGGCACAGTGGTTAGCACTGGGACTATGGCGCTGAGGACCGGGGTTCAAATCCCAGCCCTGGGTCACTGTCCGTGTGGAGTTTGCACGTTCTCCTCTTGTCTGCGTGGGTTTCACCCTCACAACCGAAAGATGTTCAGGTTAGGTGGATTGGCCACGCTAAATTGCCCCTTAATTCTTAAAAAAAAAACAATTGGGTACTCTAAATTTTTTTTTAAAAGCTTCCTGATTGATGTTGGAGCCGCACTCCTCTAGGCAAGTGGAGAGCATTCCATCACATCCTGACTTGTGCCTTGTTGATTGTGGACAGGCTTTGGGGAGTTAGGAAATGAATAACTCGCTGCAGAATTTCCAGCCTTTGGCTCCTATAATCACATTATTTATGTGGCTGGTCATGTTCATTTTCTGGCCAATGGTGACCCCAGGATGTTGATCGTGGGGGAATTCAGCGATGGTAATGCCATTGAATGTCAAGGGGAGATGGTTAGATTATCTCGTTGCAGATGTCCATTGCCTGGCACTTTTCTGGAATGACTATTACTGCCACTTGTGAGCCCAAACCTGAATATTATCCGGGTCTTGTTGCAATTCTGCTGTTACCCGTGGCATATTCTCCAGTGCATCTATATCCTTTTTGTAATATGGAGACCAGAACCATTCTTGGCGCTCTAAACCGTTTGGCGTAACTTCAGTGAAACAAAGTGAGAGTGGCGGTGGGGAGAGAGGAGATAGTGGGTAGCGCAATCTGAGGATCGATATTGCGCACGCCAAACAGTCCAGCTGCAGTTTGTTTGTTGTACCTATTTTCTGATGTTCAACACCGTTTTCCTTCTCTGTTGCTTTAAAACTAGGTGGAGATGATGGTCCAAGTGAAGAAGATTTGCTGTATAGGAGCAGGGTATGTTGGAGGTCCAACATGCAGCGTCATTGCTCAGATGTGTAAGGAGATCACCGTGACTGTGGTGGATGTAAATGTGGAGCGAATTAAGGCCTGGAATTCCAACCACCTTCCTATCTTTGAGGTGACTCCTACTGACTGCCTTTTATGGAAGGGATACTCCTGACGATGACCTTTGGAAATGGGAGAGACAATGCTTTGGGCGTTATAATTTTGCTTTAGGAATGAACCCTGGTGTATAGTGCGGAATCCGCTCCTTTTGTAAGAGCCGTCATCACTGTACAATCTGCTATAATGTCGTCGGATCACCGCGTTTTCAGCCTCGTTCTCCTGATGGCGTTGGCTTGACCTCCGCTATAATTCCCCATGCGTGGAATGTCTTCTGGTAACTTGGCTGATCAAAGATTAGATGGTATGGGTCGTTGGGGAGATTGGATGGTGTGGGTCGTTGGGGCGAATGGATGGTGTGGGTCGTTGGGGAGAATGGATGATGTGGGTAGTTGGGGAGACTGGATGGTGTGGGTCGTTGGGGAGAATGGATGGTGTGGGTCGTTGGGGAGAATGGATGGTGTGGGTCGTTGGGGCGAATGGATGGTGTGGGTCGTTGGGGAGAATGGATGGTGTGGGTCATTGGGGAGAATGGATGGTGTGGGTCGTTGGGGAGACTGGGTGGTGTGGGTCATTGGGGAGACTGGATGGTGTGGGTCGTTGGGGCGAATGGATGATGTGGGTCGTTGGGGCGAATGGATGGTGTGGGTCGTTGGGGAGACTGGATGATGTGGGTCATTGGGGCGAATGGATGGTGTGGGTCGTTGGGGAGAATGGATGGTGTGGGTCGTTGGGGAGAATGGATGGTGTGGGTCGTTGGGGCGAATGGATGATGTGGGTCATTGGGGCGAATGGATGGTGTGGGTCTTTGGGGAGACTGGATGGTGTGGGTCATTGGGGAGAATGGATGGTGTAGGTCGTTGGGGAGACTGGATGGTGTGGGTCGTTGGGGAGAATGGATGGTGTGGGTCGTTGGGGAGAATGGATGGTGTGGGTCGTTGGGGAGAATGGATGGTGTGGATCATTGGGGAGACTGGATGGTGTAGGTCATTGGGGAGAATGGATGGTGTGGATCATTGGGGAGACTGGATGGTGTGGGTAGTTGGGGAGAATGGATGGTGTGGGTCGTTGGGGAGAATGGATGGTGTGGGTCGTTAGGGAGACTGGATGGTGTGGGTCGTCAGGGAGAATGGATGGCCCCCCAGCAGGATATACTTACTGCAGGTCTTACTATTGGAGTTGTGGGAGGTATAAAGTGCTTTGGTTAATAATGTAAAATAACATGATTATTATATTGCAAATCAATATGTTTTCCAATTTTACATACAGCCAGGGCTTCAGGAAGTGGTGGAGTCCTGTCGTGGGAGGAATCTTTTCTTCTCCACTGACATCGACAGTGCGATTAAAGAGGCTGATCTGATCTTTATATCGGTGAGCAGGTTTCATATTTAGCACTTTAATGTTTCTCCTTGTTTATGTTTCCATCCTCTGGCTTTCAGAGTTTGTGAACTCCCTCTTCTCTCTGTTACTTTGTCTTGAGTTAGTGGGAAACTGGAGACTCTGACTTTGCATTTGTTCTGCGATCCTGCCCAGTAAAAAGTCTCTTATGTCTCCTGGTCTCTAATCACACTTTAGACTCTCACAATGTCATCCAGTGTATTTCCTGTTGCACTCCCATGTGGCTGGTAGACAGATATTTACTACTCCTGGACACATGACTGCAGTGCCGCAGTGCATGTGCCACCCGGGGAATATAGTCTTTTGCTAAGGCAAAAAAATAAAAATCAATAGTTGAGAGTGGGGGTGACAGCACCCGATGGGACACTAACTAAAATGTCAGAGGAAACTTGACAAACTAAACAAAATCTCATTCGCAAGGGTGATGATGCACCCCAGCCCCTAGGGCACCCACCAGTCATGGAATGCCTGAAACATACCAGTGAACACCACCTGTTCCCTCTCCAGGGCCACCAGGCCGTGAATGTAGCCACAGTAAGAGATAGACAGTCGGGTCGGCACCCTGGGATATATATTCACAGAACAAACTCTTAGCTGTTTCTGAACACTGTAAAATCACAAAATAACCATCAACCTTGTTTGCTTCATCTCGCTCTATCAGTATATCTTTCTCTTTCACCCTCATATAGATTATCATAGAATTTACAGTGCAGAAGGAGGCCATTCGGCCCATCGAGTCTGCACCGGCTCTTAGAAAGAGCACTCTACCCAAGGTCAACACCTCCACCCATCCCCATAACCCCAGCCAACACTAAGGGCAATTTTGGACATTAAGGGCAATTTATCATGGCCAATCCACCTAACCTGCACATCTTTGGACTGTGGGAGGAAACCGGAGCACCCGGAGGAAACCCACGCACACACGGGGAGGATGTGCAGACTCCACACAGACAGTGACCCAAGCCAGAATTGAACCTGGGACCCTTGAGCTGTGAAGCAATTGTGCTATCCACAATGCTACCGTGCTGCCCCTCAGCTAGCTTTCCCTTATGCTAATTACCTCAATCATAACCGCGTGGTGGTTATTCCATATTCTCACCAATCCAAGTAAAGACGTTTCTTCTGAATTTTATTTGGATTCATTAGTCACTGTGTCATATTTAGGACTTCTAGTTTTTTCCTCCCCATGGGTAGAAAGATCTACTCCACGTTTATTCTCGCAGATGTTTTTGCAAGATAAGGCATCAATGAGACCTCTGATAAAGTTGAAGAGGTCTTAAAAGCCTTCAATAACTATTTCAACCTGAGGAGTATGAAGGTTCTGGCAAGGGCCAAATTCCACAAAATGGCCCAGAAACCAGGTGATGCTTTTATTAATGACCTTTGCAGGCAAGTTGACGGACGCAAGTACGGCGACCTAAAAACAGAATTAACACAAGACCACGTTTTGCTGCGAATGTTGTAGACATGAATCATCTTCCTCTCCTGTCAATTCTTAATAGGTCAACACTCCCACAAAGACCTTTGGTATTGGCAAAGGCCGTGCTGCAGACCTGAAATACATCGAGGCCTGTGCCCGCCGGATAGCAGAGGTGGGCAATGGTGGCAAGATAGTGGTGGAGAAAAGCACGGTGCCGGTGAGGGCAGCAGAGAGCATTCGGAGGATCTTCAATGCCAACACTAAGCCCAACCTGTACCTTCAGGTAGGAGATGTTCGGTCAGGATCTGAATGGTGCCTGATTGCAGCAAGATCTCTGAATATTGATCGTGGTTGAGTTTTGACTTGCGTTGTCCAGATGTGAGAAATGTGCCACTAACAACGTCATGTTGTCTCAGCGTGCTTCACAGTTCATTAAAAAAAAAAATTTAGAGTGCCCAATTATTATTTTTTTCCAATTAAGGGGCAATTTGATGTGGCCAATCCACCTAATCTGCACATCTTTGGGTTGTGGGGGTGAAACCTATGCAGACACGGGGAGAATGTGCAAACTCCACACGGACAGTGACCCAGGGCTGGGATTCGAGCCCAGGTCCTCAGCGCCGCAGTCCCAGTGCTAACCACTGCGCCACATGCCGCCCACCCAAAGTGCTTCATAGTTAGTGAGGTATTCTTTGGTGAGGTATTCTTTCTTTTGTGATATTGTAAGTGTGTGTACATAGCAAAACCCTCAAACAGCAATATGGTAAATAGCCAGATCAGTTTTTGGAGTTTCGTTGGGTAAGGGATCAATATTAAGCAGGAAAATGAGGAGAACTCCTCTGCCTTTCTTCAAGTAGCACCGTGGTTTTTTTACGCCCAACTGAGAGGGCGGGGGTGGTCATCATTTCTAGGCCGAGATCAACTGGGATGGGTTCGAGAATCTCGCCACGGGCTCTGAAGCCACAAGCCTGAAACATCTCTCTCCGCAGATGCTGCCAGACCTGCTGAGTATTTCCAACATTTTCTGTCTCTATTCTGCCTTGTACAAATCCACGGTGGCTGTCTTTCATTAACTCCAAGTCCATGCTCATTTTTCTCTGATTGTCCTTTGTAAAACCTGATAAACTGACTGACCTGTAGTTAGAGAAATGCCCCCGGACTCTTTCTTCAATAAGGGTATCACATTTGTCACTACCGACCCTCGAACGGTGTATTTGACCTTCTCTAGCTATGGGAACTCCATCCATTAAGTCACCCAACCAGGCCGAATCACTAGGCGGAGTAGGAGATCTCCACCCCAACAGAACTCCCCTCCGGGTATCAACGAGGCAGAGGCGAGGACATCGGCCGTCACCCCCGTCTGCAGCATCGGTGAGTCCGAAACCCCCAAAATGGCCACCAGACGACATAAGCTCGATATCAAGAATCTCTGACATGGTGCTAAAGAAGGAGACCCAGAAGTTTACAAGTTTGGGACACCCATTCACCAGCCACCGAGAACAACGCTTGCATCTATCTCCACCCCTGAGAAAAAAACCACTCCTCCTCATCTTGGTCAAGTAGAGCGTAGCATTGGAAGAGGTTGAGTTGACCCTGTGAAGAGCTTCACTCCACCCCCCTAGCCATCAAAACCCAACTCACCCTCCCACTTCCTCTTCACCTCATCCAACGGGGCCTGCTCTGCCGACAGGATATGGCTATCAATGTCCAAAATCTTCCCCCTCACCCAACTCTGCCAGAGATGAGATCCTATTCCAGAGGGAGGGTGAAGGTGCCAAGGGAAATGAAGAGATCTGCTTGGACAGGAAATCACAGACTTGGAAATACCTGAATGAATTGGACCTCGAAGGACAGAGGAGATTCTCCCACTTCTGCAAGCCAGACTTACCATAAGACCATAAGACATAGGAGCGGAAGTAAGGCCATTCGGCCCATCGAGTCCACTCCACCATTCAATCATGGCTGATTTCAACTCCATTTACCCGCTCTCTCTCCATAGCCCTTAATTCCTCGAGAAATCAAGAATTTATCAACTTCTGTCTTAAAGACACTCAACGTCCCGGCCTCCACCGTCCTCTGTGGCAATGAATTCCACAGGCCCACCACTCTGGCTGAAGAAATTTCTCCTCATCTCTGTTCTAAAGTGACTCCCTTTTATTCTAAGGCTGTGCCCCCGGGTCCTAGTCTCCCCTGCTAATGGAAACAACTTCCCTACATCCACCCTATCTAAGCCATTCATTATCTTGTAAGTTTCTATTAGATCTCCCCTCAAACTCCTAAACGCCAATGAATATAATCCCAGGATCCTCAGACGTTCATCGTATGTTAGGCCTACCATTCCTGGGATCATCCGTGTGAATCTCCGCTGGACCCGCTCCAGTGCCAGTATGTCCTTCCTGAGGTGAGGGGCCCAAAATTGCTCACAGTATTCTTACCCCATGCTTACCCCATTCACCAGATCAGCATAACTTATCAAGTGAGGCACAATTGTGGGCTAACCGCTTTCCCAGATAACGAAAGCTAGATCTGGCCAGGCGAAAAGGCACTACCCCCAGATTGGCTCCCCCCGCTAGGGGATTCACCGGAAAGTATTCACTCTTATCCAAATTCAACTTACACCCCCGAGGAGCCAAAATTCCTGAGTAGCTTCATTATCTCATCAATGGTGGAGACTGAGCCCATTACATGGGAGCAGATCATCTGCATACTAGGACACCCTATCCTCCCTCCCGCTTTGTCCCCACCACTCAGTGGATGATCTTAGCACTATGGCCAGGGGTTTGATTGCCAAAGCAAACCGAAGCAGAGACAATGGACAACCCTGCCCTGTACTCCTCTTCAACTGAAAGTAACCCGAGCTCAAGGCGTTTGGGCGAACACTTGTGATGGGAGCCCTATACAAAAGATGAATCCAAGTTATAAACTTTGGCCCAAAACCAAACCTCCCGAGAATCTCCAATACATACCCGCCCTCGGCCCTATCAAACATTTTTTCGGTGACTATTGAGACAATCGCATCTGGTTTGGATGCTGGCGAGGGGGAAAAGAATGATATTTGATAATTGTACATTGGCCAATACCTGCCCACCCTTGACAAAACCCGTCCGTTCTTCCGGGATCGCCCCTGGAAGGCAGGGCTCCAACCGCAATGCCAGCAATTTAGCCAGCAATCTAGAATCAACATTCAACGAGGCAGGCCAATATGACCCACATTCTGTAGGGTCTTTATCCTTCTTCAAAATCGGGGAAATAGAGACGTGTGCCAATGTAACCGGCAATTCTCCTGGGATAGATTTCACAAACCATGTCCAATATCCGTGCGACCAACTGTCTCGCAAATTTCTTATAGAACTCGATGGGAAATTCATCCAGGCTTGGAGCTTTACCCAACTGCATTAAACCAGTACCTTTCATAATCTCCTCGGGGGGGCCCAACGGGGATTCCAACTTCTCCCTTCTCTCCCACTCCACCACCGGGAAGAACAACCCTTTATACTGCCTCATGGGTGAACTCCTCTCGGGGGGCTCTGGTCTATACAGCCTTCGATAAAAGGCTTCAAACGCAGCACTAACCTCCGAATGGGCGGAAACCAACCAGCCACCCGACTGCCTTACCTGCACACTCTGCTGGGAGGCAGCCTGCCACCTCAGCTGGTCCGGTAAAAGGCGAGTGGCTTTCTCCTCGTGTTACTGGAATGTCCCCCTCGAGCGTTGCAGGTGGCTCACCGCCTGGCTCGTTGAGATTAGCTCCAATTGCATCTGCAACTGTTTCCTACTTGCCAGCAACTCCGGTTGCCCTCCCCAATTTACATTGTGTGCCTTTATTGCCCTCCTTGTGTATTTTCTTTTTCTTTTCATGTACTAAATGATCTGTTTGAGCTGCTCGCAGAAAAATACTTTTCACTGTACCTGGGTACACGTGACAATAAACAAATCCAATCCAATAATACAAAGATCTCGTAAAAATTACAACAAACCCGCCCACAGCCCATGCTTCCTAACAAAAGCATCAGCTTCCTTCGGCGCATCAAAATAATAGTCATTTGTATCGTAAGTCACCCGGAGGTGTGCAGGGTATTCCACCCCAAACCGAGCTCCACTCTTAATTCAACACGGCCTTGGCCTTGTTAACCGCTGCTCGCCTTTTAGCCAGGTCCGGACCCACATCTTGATAGAGCCTAAAGCAAAACGTCTACCCGCTTGTTTCCTCGTGGGCAAGTTTGATAAGCCAAAGCTGGGTTCCATAGAGAGAAGTTATCTGGTACTGTTGATGCTTGACAGAAGAGCTCTCTTGTAGAATTCTCGAGTGTAAGAAAGTTGCATTTTGCTCAGTATAATGTGTGTAAATCTCTATATCGCTAGGTGCTGTCTAACCCAGAGTTTCTGGCTGAAGGAACTGCAATTGCTGATCTAAAAAATCCAGACAGAGTACTGATTGGTGGAGATGAGACACCTGAAGGTCAAAAGGCCATCCTGGCCCTCAAAAGTATCTATGAACATTGGGTCCCGGAGAACAAGATCATTACAACCAACACCTGGTCATCGGAACTGTCTAAACTGGTACGACGTCTCTTTTTAAAACATGGGAGGTTTTAAATCGGAGCCCCACGGGATTAGACTTGGGTCAGTCTTTTTGGTTTGAAACCCAATTATAGAAAGAAATGGTGCAGAAGGAGGCCGTTCAACCCATTGTGGCTGTGTCGCTCTTCAGCAGTGCTATCCCATTCATTCCACAGCCTTGTCAATCTTTAATTTGAAAGGGAATTGGATGAATAATTGAAACTTTACAAAAATAAATTTAGAGTACTCGTTTTTTCCAATTAAGGGGCAATTTGGTGTGGCCAATCCACTTACTCTGCACATCTTTAGGTTGTGGGGGGGGCGAAACCCACGCAAACACGGGAAGAATGTGCAAACTCCACACGGGAATAATTGAAACTTAACCATTGATTCTGCGTCCAACACGTTTCCACAGGAAATGTATCCCAGATTATGACCAGCTGTTTGTTGATTTGCATTGGGTAATACCTGTGTGGTTGGGCAGACACAGATAAACTATCTCTGCTGCCAGGGAGCGCCCTGTTAAAGAATGCAGAATCTTCGAATTAGCCTACTATGCAAGAATGAAACCAGCGAACTCAGTTTCCACCCACGTTATGGTCTCTCTCTCTCTCTCTCTCCCTCCATCCTCCTCCTCCTCCTCCTCCTCCTCCTCCTCCTCCCCCCCCCCCCCCCGGCCACCCCTCTCCAAAAGGCTGTGGTGTTGGGGATTAAGACTGCATGGGACAGGGTTTTTGTTGCTAAGGGATATGGAGTAAAGGTGGACAGATACAGTTTCAACCTGTGCATTAGCTTCTCTTAGACTGATGTGCTGTGTGACGTGTAGTGTTTAATGAAAGGTCTGTGTGTGTGTTTCCTCTCTCTTCCCCCCCCCCCCCCCCCCCCTCCTCCCAACACCCCTCTTGCAGGCTGCCAATGCCTTTCTCGCTCAGCGGATCAGCAGCATTAACTCTATCAGTGCCTTGTGCGAGGCGACGGGGGCCGATGTGGAGGAGGTGGCCCATGCCATCGGCACCGACCAAAGGATTGGAAGCAAGTTCCTAAAAGCCAGCGTTGGTAAGAATATCATTCCGCAGTGTACAGCGCAAACAGACCATTCAGCCCAAGCTGAATTTGTTGTTTAAGCGCCTCCTCTCACACAATTTCATCAAAACCACATCTGCAAATTACTCCTTTTCTTCTTCGTATGTTTCACTGAGCTTGTTTCACATCTATGCTACTTGTCTCAAGTAGTCCCTATGGATAAGTTCCATATTCTAACCACTCTTTGGGTAAAGACGTTTCTTCTGAATTCCATTTTTAAAAATAAGTTTAAAGTAGCCAATTCTTTTTTTTCCCAATTAAAGGGGCAATTTAGCATGGCCAATCCACCTACCCTGAACATCTTGTTGGGTTGTGGGGCTGAGACCCACATAGACACGGGGAGAATGTGCAAACTCTACACAGACAGTGACCCGGGGCCAGGATTGAACCTGGGACCTCGGCACCGTGAGGCAGCAGTGCTAACCACTGCACCGCCGTGCTGCCCATTAATTCCTTTTTGGATTTCTTAGTGACGACCTTTATATTTATGGTCCCTTAGTTTTGGACACTCCACAAGTGGAAATGTCTTTTATGTGTCTATCCCATCAAATCCCTCCAGAATTTCAAAGATTTCCGTCAGGTAACTCCTGAGCCTCCTCCTTTCCGAAGTCATAGTCATAGTATTTACAGTGCAGAAGGAGGCCATTCGACCCATCGAGTCTGAACCGGCTCTTGGAAAGAGCACCCTACCCAAGCCCACAGTGAAGGGTCTCTGTCAGTTCCGTCTTTCCTGATAGTTAGAACCTCTCAGCTTTGGTGTCAACTTTGTCGGCCCCAGGTCACTGTCCATGTGGAATTTGCACATTCTCCCCGTGTCTGCGTGGGTTTTGCCCCCACAACCCAAAGGTGTGCAGGTTAGGTGGATTGGCCGCGTTAAAATTGCCTCTTAATGCAGGTCAGGTGGGGTTATGGGGATAGGGTAGCAGAGTGGGCCGAGGTAGAGTGCTCTTTCAGAGGGTCGGTGCTGGTTCGATGGGCCAAATGGCCATCTTCACTGTAGGGATTTGATAGATTTTCATCCTGCCATTTTACCAATAAACTCTGGTCAAAGTTCACATGCCTATGACCTGTAAATAGGAGCATTGAGATGAGATCGCACAACCAACGATAGTGTCTATGGCTCATTTTCATTTACCATTCAGAGATGCGGTTAGCACATTCGGATTCCCAGACAGCCACATGTGTGACTAATGTTTGGGACAGTAAGAAGTCTTACAACACCAGGTTAAAGTCCAACAGGTTTGTTTCGATATCACTAGCTTTCGGAGCGCTGCTCTTTCCTCAGGTGAATGAAGAGGTATGTTCCAGAAACATATATATAGACAGATTCAAAGATGCCAAACAATGCTTGGAATGCAAGCGTTAGCAGGTGATTAAATCTTTACAGATCCAGAGATGGGGTAACCCCAGGTTAAAGAGGTGTGAATTGTGTCAAGCCAGGACAGTTGGTAGGATTTCGCAGGCCAGATGGTGGGGGATGAATGTAATGCGACATGAATCCCAGGTCCCGGTTGAGGTCGCACTCATGTGTGCGGAACTTGGCTATAAGTTTCTGCTCGGCGATTCTGCGTTGTCGCGCGTCCTGAAGGCCACCTTGGAGAACGCTTACCCGGAGATCAGAGGCTGAATGCCCTTGACTGCTGAAGTGTTCCCCGACTGGAAGGGAATATTCCTGCCTGGTGATTGTTGCGCGATGTCTGTTCATTCGTTGTCGCAGCGTCTGCATGGTCTCGCCAATGTGCCACGCTTCGGGACATCCTTTCCTGCAGCGTATGAGGTAGACAACGTTGGCCGAGTCGCACGAGTATGTACCGCGTACCTGGTGGGTGGTGTTCTCACGTGTAATGGTGGTATCCATGTCGATGATCTGGCACGTCTTGCAGAGATTGCCATGGCAGGGTTGTGTGGTGTCGTGGTCACTGTTCTGAAGACTGGGTAGTTTGCTGCAAACAATGGTTTGTTTGAGGTTGCGCGGTTGTTTGAAGGCAAGTAGTGGGGGTGTGGGGATGACCTTGTTTGGGACACCATGGGTCGAACCTAACTTTTGTTACTCATCGTTTGTTGCATCAACCTGGCAGTGATGGCCATTGGTCTTGTCCTCTCAATACGCCTGTTCTCCTGGGAACTTGAACCTGTTTTTGTTGGTAAGATGAAAGGTATGTTCACTCCCCAGTAGGGAACACAGTTGTCCGGTACCCAATACGGAACACAGTTCTCCGGTCGGGGTTTGATCAAGGCTGTAACTGAAACATTATTGTTTATTCTAGCACACCCTTGAGATTGAAGGAGAAAACGGCATTTGTCCTTTTGATTGAAAAGTTTTTTGTTTTTTTTAAATTTAGAGTACCTAATTCATTTTTTCCAATTAAGGGCCAATCCACCGAACCTGCACATCTTTGGGTTGTGGGGGCGAAACCCACGCAAACACGGGGAGAATGTGCAAACTCCACACGGACAGTGACCCAGAGCCGGGATCGAACCTGGGACCTCGGCGCCATGAGACAACAGGGCTAACCCACTGCGCCACCGTGCTGTCATCATTGGTGTAATGTCGGAAACAATTTGTACACCGCAATATCCCACAACAGCACGGTAGCCTTGTGGATAGCACAATTGCTTCACAGCTCCAGGGTCCCAGGTTCGATTCCGGCTTGGATCACTGTCTGTGCGGAGGCTGCACATCCTCCCCGTGTGTGCGTGGGTTTCCTCCGGGTGCTCCGGTTTCCTCCCACAGTCCAAAGATGTGCAAGTTAGGTGGATTGGCTGTGATAAATTGCCCTTTGTGTCCAAAATTGCCCTCAGTGTTGGGTGGGGTTACTGGGTTATGGGGATAGGGTGGAGGTGTTGACCTTGGGTAGGGTGCTCTTTCCAAGAGCTGGTGCAGACTCAATGGGCCGAATGGCCTCCTTCTGCACTGTAAATTCTATGAAAACACGCATGAGATAATGGCAGGATAATCCTTTTTCTGTCATTGATTGAGGGTTAGATATTGACCTCTGACACTGGGTTAATTGCCCTGCTATTTGGGAATGGAAGTGAATGCACAGTTTTCTAATTCCGAGGCATTAGAGCTATCCACTGAGCTCCAGATGACACTGCCATTGATATTGGTATTTGCTCACTTTTAATTATTACTTCAACTTGCAAATCACTCTCCTCGTTTCCATTCTTCATTTTTACAATCCCGTTTCTAGTTTCTCCCCATTTAACAAACACTTCCGAGTTATTATCTTTCTTGCATCCACAATCCCACTTCCCCAGACTGAACTCCATCTGATGGAGTTGTGCCTAATCATTTCCTCTCATTTACAAAGAAAGTATTTTATTTACTTATTTATTTATTTTTATTTTTGAAATTTTTTATTTAAAACAAATTTGTAACATTTCCAGAGAGAAAACAGGCCCGTATGCAAAGAGCCTTAACATAGTGAAAACAAACAGTGGGAAAGAATAAACTTCCGCTGTCATCTCTGTTTGTCCTGCCCCACGTGTTCAACTAAACTAACGTGGCTCTAGCCCCACCCCCTCCCTCAGGTGCTGCTGCTGTCGGTTTCCTGCGCTATTCCCTGAGAGTCTGCAAGCGACCTTCTCCCCCCAGGGGAACCCTAGACACCCCCCCCCCCCCTCCCCCCACTTGCCCACTTAAGTCTCCTCTGCTCTCCTTCCCGGCTGCCCCCCCCCCCCCCCCCGAGGCCTGCCCTGCGCTTGGCCCTAGCCCGCCCCCCCCCCCCTCCTAATCTCCCTGGGGCCCCCTGACCTACGCTAGCTACGCTGACCCCTGCCCTTGGCGCCTGTCTGTCTCCCGCCCGAGCACTCGGGCCCTCCCCCCACACACCAAGGACCCATTAACCTGATTGTACCTCACTGTGCCCTTTCAAGTCCCTTAACCAGCCCCTAGCCCCCTCTCCGAGGCCCCGCTCTCCTGCCAAAAGGTACCAAGTGCAGGGCCCCTCTCTCTATACACCCCCCCACCCCCCCCCCCTTCATGCTATCCCCCCAAAACACCCTACACAATGCGCCCTCCAGCCCCCACTCTCTGTCCCGGCTGTAAACAATCTTGGATAGAACATGACAATACAGGAGAATTTTTAAAAAAAATTAAATAATTTGTATTCAAATTTTCACAGAATATCAACAACAAAATACAGAAAGAAAAGAACAACCCCCCCATATACATAAATAATAAATTAACAGCCATCATCAACACAAAAGCAAATCTACGTGCCCACACAAGAAAAACAAACCAAGCCCCCCCCCCCCCCCCCCCGAGCTGCTGCTGCCATTGACCAATGTCTATCGTTCTGCCAGAAAGTCTAAGAACGGTTGCCACCGCCTAAAGAACCCTTGTACCGACCCTCTCAAGGCGAATTTCACCCTCTCCAATTTAATGAACCCTGCCATATCGCTGATCCAGGATTCCACGCTTGGGGGCCTCGCATCTTTCCACTGAAGAAGAATCCTTCGCCGGGCTACCAGGGACGCAAAGGCCAGAATTCCGGCCTCTTTCGCCTCCTGCTCTCCCGGCCCCTCTGCCACTCCAAATATTGCGAGCCCCCAGCCCGGTCTGACCCTGGATCCTACCACCCTCGACACCGTCCTCGCTACGCCCTTCCAAAATTCCTCCAGCGCTGGGCATGCCCAGAACATATGGGTGTGGTTTGTTGGTCCCCCTGAGCACCTAACACACCTGTCCTCACCCCCAAAGAACCGGCTCATCCTTGTCCCGGTCATGTGTGCCCTGTGCAGCACCTTAAACTGTATGAGGCTGAGCCTCGCCCATGTCCCTTCCTCAATTTCCTCTCCCAACCCCTCCTCCCACTTACCTTTTACCTCCACCACCGAGGCCTCCTCCTTCTCCTGCATCACCTGGTAAGTTTCCGAGATCTCATAAGGTATACCTCCTTGGAGGGAGCGGCAGCGGTGCCGTTGCCAGCGCCCCCAGACTCTTACCCACACAAGACGCTGTCTCCAGCCTCTTCCATGCAGCCCCCTCCCCCTCCATCTCCCACTTGCGCACCATCGTCGCATTGGCGGCCCAGTAGTACCCACAGATGTTGGGCAGCGCCAGTCCCCCCTATCTCTACTCCGCTCCAGGAACAACCTTCGCACCCTCGGAGTCCCTCGCGCCCACACAAACCCCATTATACTCCTGTTAACCTGCCTGAAAAAAGCCTTCGGGATAAACACGGGGAGGCACTGGAACAGGAACAAAAACCTTGGGAGCGCTGTCATTTTGATTGACTGCACCCTACCCGCCAGGGACAGCGGCAATGCGTCCCACCTCTTGAACTCCTCCTCCATATGCTCCACCAGCCTTGTAAAGTTAAGCCTATGCAGGGCCCCCCAGCTCCTGGCCACCTGGACTCCCAGATACCTGAAGCTCCTATCCGCCTTTTTTAGTGGGAGCTCACCAAACCCCCTCTCCTGGTCCCCTGGATGACCTACGAACAGCTCGCTCTTCCCCATGTTGAGCTTGTACCCCGAAAAGTCCCCTAATTCCCTAAGGATCCTCATTACCTCTGGCATTCCTCCCACCGGGTCCGCCACATACAGCAGCAGGTCGTCCGCATAAAGTGACACCCTATGCTCCTCCCCACCACGCACCAACCCCCTCCAGTTCCTTGACTCCCTCAGTGCCATAGCCAGCGGTTCAATCGCCAGTGCGAAGAGCAGGGGGGATAAGGGACACCCCTGTCTCGTCCCTCGGTGCAACTGAAAGTACTCTGACCTCCTCCTGTTTGTGGCCACACTCGCCATCGGGACCTCATACAACAGTCTAACCCACCTGACAAACCCCTCCCCAAACCCGAACCTCTTCAGCACCTCCCTAGGTACCCCCACTCTACACTATCGAAGGCTTTCTCAGCGTCCATCGCCACCACTATCTACGCCTCCCCCTCCCTCGCCGGCATCATGATAACGTTCAAAAGCCTCCGCACATTCGCGTTCAACTGCCTCCCCTTCACAAACCCCGTCTGGTCTTCATGGATGATCTGCGGCCCTCAATCCTCGTGGCTAAGACCTTCGCCAGCCCCTTGGCAACTGCATTTAGCAAGGAAATCGGTCTGTAAGACCCACACTGCAGGGGATCCTTGTCCTACTTCAGGATCAAGGAGATCAGTGCCCGGGACATCGTCGGGGGCAAAGCCCCCCCTCCCTTGCCTCATTGAAGGTCCTAACTAACAGCGGGCCCAACAGGTCCATATATTTTTTATAGAATTCGACCGGGAAACCGTCCGGCCCCGGTGCCTTCCCCACCTGCATGCTTCCTATCCCTTTGATCAGCTCCTCCAGCCCAATCGGGGCCCCCAATCCCGCCACCGGTCCCTCTTCCACCTTTGGAAACCTCAATTGGTCCAGGAAGCGGCCCATCCCTCCCCTCCCGTGGGGGCTCGGATCGGTACAATTCCTGGTAGAAGTCCCTGAAGACCCCATTGATGCCAGCTCCACTCCGCACCACACTCCCTCCCCTGTCCTTAACTCCCCCGATCTCCCTAGCTGCGTCCCACTTCCGAAGCTGATGCGCCAGCATCCGGCTTGCCTTTTCCCCATACTCGTAGACCGCCCCCTGGGCCTTCCTCTGCTGCACCTCCGCCTTCCTGGTGGTCACCAGGTCGAATTCGGCCTGGAGGCTACGCTTCTTCCTCAATAATCTTTCCTCGGGCTCCTCCGCATACCTCCCGTCTACCCTCACCATCTCCCCCACCAGCCTCTCCCTCTCCCCCCGCTCCCTCCGCTCCTTGTGTGCCCTAATGTAGATCAGCTCTCCCCTCACCACCGTCTTCAGTGCCTCCCATACCATCCCCACTCGGACCTCCCCATTGTCATTGGTCTCCAGGTACCTCTCTATACTTCCTCCGACCCGCTTGCTCACCTCCTCGTCTGCCAACAGCCCCACCTCCAAGCGCCACAGCGGGCGCTGGTCCCTCTCCTCCCCCATCTCCAAGTCCACCCAATGCGGGGCGTGGTCCGAAATGGCTATTGCCGAATACTCGGTATCCTCTACTCTCGCTATCAAGGCCCTACTCAAGATGAAAAAGTCGATTCGGGAATAAGCCGTATGGACATGTGAGAAGAATGAAAATTCCCTAGCCCCCGGCCTTGCTAATCTCCAAGGGTCCACCCCTCCCATTTGGTCCATAAACCCCCTCAACACTCTAGCCGCCGCCGGCTTCCGACCCGTCCTAGACCTGGAGCGATCCAGTGCAGGATCCAACACCGTGTTAAAGTCTCCCCCCATTATCAGGCCCCCCACTTCCAAGTCTAGGATCCGACCCAACATACGCCGCATAAAACCCGCATCATCCCAGTTCGGGGCATACACATTGACCAGTACCACCCTCTCTCCCTGCAACTTACTACTTATCATTATGTACCTGCCGCCATTATCTGCCACAATGCTCGACGCCTCAAACGACACCTTCTTTCCCACCAAGATCGCCACCCCTCGATTTTTGGCATCCAGCCCCGAATGAAACACCTGACCTACCCACCCTTTCCTCAGTCTTACCTGGTCTGCCACCTTCAGGTGTGTCTCCTGGAGCATAACCACATCCGCCTTCAGCCCCTTCAGGTGCGCGAACACGCGGGCCCGCTTAACCGGCCCATTCAGTCCCCTTACGTTCCAGGTTATCAGCCGGATCAGGGGGCTACCCACCCCCCTCCCCCGCCGACTAGCCATGACCCCTCCTCGGCCAGCCACACGCCCGCACCCCACACCCGGCCCGTTCCCACAGCTGCATACCCACGTCTCGACCACCCCCCCCCACTCGCTCCAGCTCCTCCTTGACCATAGCAGCAGCAACTCGATACCCCCCCCCGGGCTAGGACCCATCCTAGCTGATTTACTCCCCCCCCCCCCCCCCCCCCCCATTGCACTTCCGCAAGTCAGTTAACTCCTGCTGACCCCGGCCACTCCCGCCTCTCCTTCGACTCCTCCCATTGTGTGGCACACCCTCCTTTCCCGTCCCCATCCATAGGCTCTCCCCTCCCCCTTCTGTTCTAAGCGCGGGAAACAACCCTCGCTTCCCCGGCCCCAACCACTGCGCTTTCCACCTATCAGGCCCCACCACCTCTGACGCAGCTCCTTTTACAGGCCTGGTCCCCTCACCCCTGACGCGGGCCTCCCCCTCGGGGCCCCATCTCACCTCCAAGGGCCACCCCGACCAACCCAACCAAAACACTGCCCCCCCCCCCCCCCCCCCCCCCCCCCAGCCACCCTCACCGACCCAAAAGAGAAAAAACGAAAGAAACCCGGAGCAATACAAAGTCCCCCCCCTCGAAACAAAAATAAACATAGCATATCTACCGCAGTCCCCAATCGCCCGTCCCGACCCTCAATCTGTGTCCAACTTCTCGGCCTGAACAAAGGCCCACGCCTCCTCCGGAGACTCAAAATAATGGTGCCGGTCCTTGTAGGTAACCCACAGTCGCGCCGGCTGCAACATGCCAAACTTCACCCCCTTCCTGTGCAGCACCGCCTTCACTCGATTGTACCCAGCCCTCCTCTTCACCACCTCCGCACTCCAGTCCTGATATATCCGAACCTCCGCGTTCTCCCACCTGCTGCTCCTCTCATTCTTGGCCCACCTGAGCACACACTCCCGATCGACGAACCGATGGAACCGCACCAGCACCGCCCGCGGAGGCCCGTTAGCCTTGGGCCTCCTCGCCAGCACTCTATGGGCACTTTCCAGCTCCAGGGGCCCCTGGAAGGACCCCGCTCCCATCAGCGAGTTCAACATGGTGACCACATAGGCCCCCACGTCCGGCCCCTCCAGCCCTCCGGGAGGCCCAGAATCCGCAGATTCTTCCGCCTTGACCGATTCTCCATCTCCTCGAACCGCTCCTGCCATTTTTTGTGGAGCGCCTCGTGAGCCTCCACCTTTACCGCCAGGCCTAAGATCTTGTCCTCATTGTCAAGAGATCTTTTGTCGAGCCTCGCGGATCGCCACTCCCTGGGCCGTCTGTGTCTCCAGCAGCTTATCAATAGACGCCGTCATCGGCTCCAGCAGGTCCGTTTTAATCACTCTGAAGCAGCGCTGGATACCCTCCTGCTGCTCTTCCGCCCACTGCATCCACGCTGCCTGGTCTCTGCCCGCCGCCATTTTGTCCTTCTTCCCTCGCACCTTCTTCGGGTCCACCACCACTTTTTTTGTCGCCCCGCTCCTAGTTGAAGCCATATACTGAAGGGGAGCTGTTGTAGACTCCTTCCCACACCGGGAAACGTCGAAAAAGTACCGTTGGGGGCCCTGAAAAGAGCCCAAAAGTCAGTTTTTGCGGGAGCCGCCGAATGTGCGACTTGGCTCCACATAGCCGCAACCGGAAGTCCCAGTACAGGATAATTTAACAAAGCGCCGCCACACAAAAGCTCGGAGAGCCCAGAGTCCTTTAGTTCAAGTTCAGCTGCTTCTGTTAATAAATGTCCACACCTAGCCAGAGCAAATTAGGTCAACAGAACGCCGTCACTGTACAGCACTGAGAAAACTAAGTGCCTGTTAGTTCAAGTCCAGCTTTTCTTTAATAAAAGTCCAAACCTGTTCTGGTGTCTCAAAGTAGTAGTGGAGTTCCTCAAACGTAACCCACAGCTTCGCAGGATACAGCATTCCAAACCTCACCTTTTTGTAGAGGGCTGCCTTTACCTTGATGAATCCTGCGCGCCTCTTGGCCAGCTCCGTTCCCAAGTCCTGTTAGATGCGCACCTCGCAGTTCTCCCATCTGCTGCTCCTCTCCGCCTTGGCCCATCGCAGCACACGTTCCCTGTCAGCAAGCCGGTGAACGCGGACCACCAAGGCCCTCAGTCGGTCGGTCGCCCATTCTGGGCTTCCTTCCGGGGGCTCTATGCGCCCCATCCAACTCCAGGGGTCGGGGGAAGGCCTCCGGCCCATCAGCGCCTCGAGCATACCTTTCACGTATGCACCCACATCCGACCCCTCGCAGCCCTCGGGGAGGCCAACGATCCTCAAATTCTGCCTCCTGGCTCTGTTCCCCAGCTCTTCAAGCTGCACCTGCATCCTCCTCTGGCGGGTGTTCAGCTCTTCCACCTCGTGCTCCAGCTCCGCCACCATGTCTGCCTGGCTGGAGAGCTTCCCCTGAGCGCCTTCTTCTGGACCGCCTGCGCCTCGACCATTCGGTCCATCACCGCCCTCATTGGGTCCAACGTATCCCTCTTCAATTCGGCGAAGCAGTTCTTAAAAAAAACTCCATCTGTTGCTCCCTTGGCCAGTGAGTCTCCGCTCCCTGGTCCCTGCCGTCCGCCATGTTTCACCGCCTGGCCTGGGGTCCCCGCTGCTCCTGCTTCGATCCTTGCCGCTCCACTCAACCACTTCTGGACCAGCTGCTCATACCCTGGGGGGATGGGGAAGCCTCTTCCCTATCGTCCCCTCAACCTAGCCAGGTCCCGTAAAAGTCCGTTCAAAAGGTCCGTTTGCCCATCGCAGGCGGGAGCGATCCGACCTGCGACATGCTTCCTTGAGGGCGCCCCTTTTGCTCCAGAAAGTATTTTATTGCAAACCTGTATCGAAACAGATTATAACAAATAAACACCCTGGGAACATATTTCCCAGCAATCAACTATACAGTCTGTTCAAATTTTTTCACCCCCTGCGACCAACAGTTCCTCAAACACGGTCACAAACATCCCCCACCTTTTCTCAAACTCCCCTGCTGAGCCCCTTAACTCACACTTTATCTTCTCTAACCGCAGGAAGTCGTACAGGTCACCCAACCATGCTGCTACCCCCGGTGGTGATGCCGACCGCCACTCCAGCAAAATTTGCCGCCGTGCAATCAGAGAGGCGAAGGCCAAGACATCGGCCTTCCTCCTCTCCATGAGCTCCGGCTTCTCTGAAACCCTAAATATTGCCGGGCCCACCTCCTCGTCCACTATCCTGGCTAAGACCGCGAACATTCCCACCCAGAATCTTCCCAATTTTTCACAACCCCAAAACATGTGCGCATGATTCGCTGGCCCCTGCCCACACCTCTCACACTCTGCTACCCCCTGAAAGAACCCACTCATTCTCGCCCGAGTTATATGCACCCTGTGCACCACCTTGAACTGTATCAGGCTCATCCTTGCACAGGAGGAGGTCCCATTTGCCCTACGCAGTGCCTCACTCCATACTCCCCAATTGATCTCCCCTCCCAACTCTGCTTCCCATTTCTCCTTGATCTTCACCACCCGCTCACCTCTCTGCTCCCCCAGCCACTTGTATATATAATCCCAATTCTTTCCCCCACCCCCTTCCACATCCGGAAGCAGCAGTCGCACCAGCAGGGTGTATCCCGGCAATCTGGGGAACCCCTTCCAGAAACTTTTGTGCAAAGTCCCTAACCTGTAGATACCTGAACTCACTCCCCCTCAGCAGCTCTACCCTCTCCCTGAGCTCCTCCAGACTGGCAAACCCTTCTTCCAAATACAGATCCCTCACCTTGATCAGCCCCACTTCCCTCCACCTCCTGTATACACTATCCCCCCCCCCCCCCCCCCCCCCCCCCCCCCCCCCCCCCCCCCCCCCGGCTCAAACTCATGATCCCCGCACAGCGGCGTTAGCACCGACATCCCTTCCACCCTAAAATGCCTCCTCAGCTGATTCCATATCTTCACCGTGGACTGCACCACCGGGCTCCCTGAATACCTACTCGGAGCCATTGGCAATGCTGCCGTCACCATAGCCCTGAAACTGAACTCCTTATTAGATTCCTCCTCCACTTCATCACTTTATGTTCCTTTGTAACCGCCTGCTTCTATCTTCACTTGTTACTGTCCCTCGTAACTTCGTGTTATCAGCAAACTGAGATGTACAGCTCTCCATTGTTTCGTCCAAGTCAATAACAAATATGGTCTAACACAGAATATTTACTGCTGAGATGAGGAAAACGTTAACTTTTATTAACACATTTCTAAAAGTGACTATATCTTGACCACGAGGTTGTGCAGGAGAGAGCCAGGTCATGAAACATTACATCCCTTTGTGATAATATCTATTGTCTCATTAGCATATCAGTTAGAATGAACCCCTGAGACTACATCCCTGACTTGAATTTATTTTTTATTGGGCAAACCACTGTGGGGTTTCACTAGCCTATCCAAATGCGTCTCCAGCTCTTTTAGGAGGCGATGGGGATTTGAGTCCAGTGGGTGGCCCCTCGGGCTCTGCTGGGCAAAAGGAGAATTTGTACATGGCTCCAGTTCAGCAAACTGGTTGTCATTTGCATGTCTTGATGAATGTAGCACCTGTGTCCTGTTTGGTTGCTTCTGTGTGTCAACCAGTGAACGTTTGTTCCGACTGACTGGACAATTATCTGTTTGGATGAGGTAGGACCATGGATGTGCTGTCTTTTCTATTTAGATTTAGAGTACCCAATTATTTTTTTTCCAATAAGGGGCAATTTAGTGTGGCCAATCCACCTAACTTGCGCATCTTGGGTTGCAGGGGTGAAACCCACGCAGACACGGGGAGAATGTGCAAACTTCACACGGACAGTGGTGTCTTTTCAACCTTAGCGAGCTTCGTATTGGATCCTAACGGGCTCTTCTGGTTGAAGATCTGGCAGGGTGTGTGTTTTGTTCCTCAAAGGTGTCCCACAACTGTTTGGAATGATATTTCACCTTTTCTCCAAGTCATCAGCTTGTGCACAAGCATGCGTATGTGGGTAAGTAGGGAGCTGAGTTTTCAGTCATCTAGGTGCACTCAGATCGAGCAAATCTGTGTCTCTGGTTCGGCCACACGTCTTGGTTGAGACCTGCTCAAAGTATTCCAGTAGTGTCAGAGATATGTTCACATTTGTTCTTTCACTCGCTGACACAGATATTTACAGAGTCCATTAGAGTGAGGAAAGCGTTAACTTTATTGTAACATTTCTAATGGTGACTACATTTAACCACAAGTTTTTCCAAGAGAGGGCAAGGTCATGAGACATTGTAACTTCCTGTCATGATGTGTACTGTCTCATTAGTACATCATACAGTTAGAATTGCCCATGTAATATTTGAAACACAGAACACGTTGCTGGAGAATGCCACGATTCCCATCCTGTTAATCAGCGCAAACACCCTTTATTCTGAAGGTCTGTCAGCCATTTTCCAACCCAAGTCAAAGGTTGATGGAAAAAAATAATAGGTCTTCACTTCCTGTGTGGGACCTTTATTGAATGCCTTCTATAAGTCCATCTGGATGACATTTGTAGACATCCCCTTATCTATCTTATTCATGACCGCCCCAAATAAAACTCAACTGGATCAGTCAGAAATGATTTGTCTTTAACAATGCCTTGTTGCTCTGATTAGTCTATTTTAGATCATAGATCATAGGTCATAGAATTTACAGTGCAGAAGTATGCCATTCGGCCCATCGAGTCGGCACCGGCTTTTGGAAAGAGCACCCTACCCAAGGTCAACATCTCCACCCTATCCCCATAACCCAGTAACCCCACCCAACACTATGGGCAATTTTGGACACTAAGGGCAATTTATCATGGCCAATCCACCTAACCTGCACATCTTTGCCCTGTGGGAAGAAACCGGAGCACCCGGAGGAAACCCACGCACACATTTGGAGGATATGCAGACTCCGCACAGACGGTGACCCAAGCCGGAATCGAACCTGGGACCCTGGAGCTGTGAAGCAATTGTGCTATCCACAATGCTACCGTGCTGCCCTTTATTCCCGCGCTTATTCACACCCCATCCTAATGATGTTCCCCACAGATCAGGTTGGACTGATAGGTCTCGAGGTACCTAGTTCCTCTCTCCCACCGTTCTTAAATAATGACTTGGTATTAGCAAATCTCCAATCTAGGGGCGGGATTCCTGAATCACAGGAGCTTTGGAAAAAGTAGGACCAATGTTTCTGCTATTCCCTCACCTCCTTCGGGTGGAAACTTTCAGGTCCTGGCGATTTATTTATCCTAAGTCCCATTATTTTCTCCATTGCCCCTCCATTACTAATGTTGAACCCCCCCAAGTTGCACCCCATTCATTAAATAATTTTTTGTTTACCTTTCCAATTGTGGTATTTTATTCTTCAACTCTTTTTGTTTAATTCAATTGCAGGCTTTGGAGGAAGTTGCTTTCAGAAGGATGTTCTCAATCTGGTTTATCTTTGCGAGGCCCTCAACCTTCCAGAGGTCGCCCGGTATTGGCAGCAGGTGAGAATTTTCTGAGGAATGAATGAAACCATAGCTCCTCCATTCGGAAGCTTTCCAAAAACATGCAACTGGGTTCTTCCAGCAGCCGTACTCGAACTCGAGCATTTCTCGTCATTGGTCAATATATTCCATGGAGATACCATTGCCTCCCGGGTCACAGCCATCCTGATTGGACACGTGATCATTATCCAGGCATTCACAGCCTAACACCATTTGTGAGGAGCGTCCCTTCGTAACCTGTTACGACACCCTGGGCTAGTGCGCGGTCAATTCCAGCCCCACGGGCCCCAGAGGTGACAACACAAGAACGTTCACCAATAATTCTTAGAAAAATACACAAAGTCTTTGGCCCTTAGCTGCTCAATAATCACAGTCACCAGGTTTGTAAGTTTAAACACAAATACTGTTTATTTATGCCAAGAACTATCGTGAAATATGCAGTAAATACAACTGGATAACGTCAAGCTAATACCTACCATCCACTTTAACTGTCCCACACCCACACACACACACACAGACAGACGGGTGGAAAGGGGTAAAAATAATAGGGATGAAGGTCAAAAGATAAGAATCTTTGCTTCAAATGGTGGTTCTTTAGTTCACTTGCCTCACAACAAGCTTGCTGATCACAGTCTCTGGTTTACAGCTTGCAGAGTCATCCATTCAGGGTCCCCGCAGTACTCACAGGCAGCAGGCTTTCTGGAGAAACACCTTAGTTCTCATCAAACTAGGCCTTCAACTCGAGGTTTACATTCAGGCCTTTCTGGAGAGACGCTTTGTTTCATTTCAAACCTTGCTGTCGGCTCGTGCTTTGACTTTGGGCTTCTGCCTAGACTTTCTGGAGAGCGAGTCAGCCTTCACAGTGGCCTTCTGTGGAGAATTAGTTGGATCTCTTTTGGAGAAGTTTAGTTAGATTCCTCCCCCCCCCCCCCCCCCACTCTCCAATCAGGCTGCCAGCATCAAAGCTGAAACCAAACTGGAACCTCGGGACTCTGAAAAACAGCCTGGTGGGATCTACCATTACCACCAAGCCAGGGGATCAACCCTGGCTCAATGAAGCGTGCAGGGGAGCATGCCAGGAGCAACACCAGGAATACCGAAAAATGAGGTGCCAACCTGGTGAAGCTACAACACAGGACGGCCTGTGTGCCAAACAGCATAAGCAGCAGGTAATAGACCGAGCTAAGTGATTCCACAATGAACGCATCAGTTCGAAGCTCTGCAATCCTGCCACATCCAGCCGTGAATGCTGGTGGACAATTAAACAACTCACTGGAGGAGGAGGCTCCACAAATATCCCCATCCTCAATGATTGAGGAGCCCAGCACATCAGTGCAAAAGACGAGGCTGAGGGATTTGCAACAATCTTCAGCCAGAAGTGCCAAGTGGATGATCCACCTCGGTCTCCTCCGGAGGTCCCCAGCATCACAGATGTCAATCCTCAGCCAATACAATTCACTCAACATTATAAGCCATGATCGTGACAAATGGCGGAGCAGGCTCGGAGGGCCAAAAGGCCTCCTCCTGCTCCTATCTTCGATGTATCTATGTATATGTCAAGAAACGGCTGAAGGCACTGGATACTGTGAAGGCTCTGGGCCCTGACAATATTCTGGCAATAGTACTGAAGACTTGTGCTCCAGGACTTGCCGTACCCCTAGCCAAGCTGTTCCAGTACAGCTACAACACTGGCATCGACCCGGCAATGTGGAATATTGCCCAGGTATGTCCTGTACACAAGAAATAGAACAAATTCAACCCAGCCAATTACCATCCTATCCGTCTAATCTCCATTGTCAGCAAGGTGATGGAAGGAGTCATCAACGTGCTATCAAGCAGAATTCAATCAGCAATAACCTGCTCACGGACGCTCAGTTTAGGTTCCACCAGGGTCACTCAGCTCCTGACCTTTGTTCAAACAGGGATCAAAGAGCTGAATGTCAGAGGTGAGGTGAGAGTGACTGTCCTTGACATCAAGGCCGCATTTGACCGAGTATGGCATCAAGGAGCCCTAACTAAACTGGAGTCAATGGGAATCCGGGGGAAAACTCTCCCCTTTTGGAGTCATACCCGGCACAAAGGAAGATGGTTGTGGAGGTTGGAGGTCAATCATCTCTGCTCCAGATATCACTGCAGGAGTTCCTCAGGGTCGTGTCCTTGGCCCAACCATCTTCAGCTGCTTCATCAATGACCTCCTTTCCATCATAAGGTCAGAAGTGGGGATGTTTGCGGATGACTGCACAATGTTCAGCACCATTCGCGACTCCTCAGATAATGACGCAGTCCATGTCCAAATGCAGCAAGACCTGGACAATATCCAGGCTTGGGCTGACAAGTTACATTTGTGCCAGACAAGTGCCAGACAATGACCATCTCCTATGAGAGAAGATCTAATCATTGCCCCGTTGACATTCAATGGCATTACCATCGCTGAATCCCCCACAATCAACATCCTGGGGGTTACCATTGATCAGAAACTGAACTGGACTCACCATAGAAATACTGTGGCTACCAGGGCAGGTCAAAGGCTAGGAATCCTACGGTGAGTAACTTGCCTCCTGACCCCCAAAGCCTGTCCACCATCTACAAGCCAGAAGTCCGGAGTGTAATGGAATACTCTCCACTTGCCTGATTGAGTGCAGCTCCAACGAAACTCGACACCATCCAGTACAAAGCAGCCCTCTTGATTGCTATCCCTTCCGCAAACATTCAATCCCTCCACCACTGATGAACAGTGGCAGCCGTGTGTCCCATTTACAAGATGCACTGTAGTAACTCACCAAGGTTCCTTAGGCAGCAACTTCCAAACCCATGACCACCTAGGACAAGACCAGCAGATATCTGGGAATCCCACCACCTGGAGATTCCCCTCCAAGTCACTCACCACCCTAACTTGGAAATGTATCGTCGTTCCTTCGCTGTCGTTGGGTCAAAAGCCTGGAACTCCCTCCCTAACAGCACTGTGGGTGTACCTACACCTCGAGGACCGCAGCGGTTCAAGAAAGCAGTTTACCACCACCACCTTCTGGAGAGCAACTAAGGATGGACAATAAATGTTGTCCTAACCAGCGACACCCACATCCCCATAAATTAATTTACAAAGATCCAATCACCACCTGTTACAGGGCAGAGCACAGCCTTTTGGGCCAGTTCATTGGCCTCCAGCCAAATCAATCAAACAAATCCCTGCCGTTCTCCATCATTTGTGCTGGATGGTCTACATCTCCTGCAGCTCATATCCTGTGCTTCAATTTGCCTCCAAGACACGTGCCCATTAATCATACATGAATCAAAAATCATAGAATTTACAGTGCAGAAGGAGGCCATTCGACCCATCAAGTCTGCAGTGGCCCTTGGAAAGAGCACCCTACTTAAGCCCACGCCCCACCCTATCCCTGTAACCCCACCTAACCTTTGTGTACAATAAGGGCAATTTATTATGGCCAATCCATCTATCCTGCACATCCTTGGACTGTGGGAGGAACCGGAGCACCCGGAGGAAACCCACGGGGAGAACGTGCAGACTCCGCACAGACAGTGACCTAAGCCGGGAATTGAACCTGGGACCCTGGAGCTGTGAAGCAACTGTGCTAACCACTGTGCTACCATGAAAAATGTAACGGCAAAAATAAAAGAATGGGGAAATCAGGGAATAAGCAGGAAGGTCCCTTACAAACCACAGAGAAGCCAGACCACCACATTCTTAGAGTAGCAAAGAATGACCAATAAGTACCAGGGTTGCCTCCTGGAAGTGCCCAGGTAACTTACCCCTTCCCTGAAGCATCAGTGTCCAAAGCGCAGACTCCAGCTCATCAACAGGGAAGCAAAGTTCTTCAGACTACAGGCACTTCCTGTTGATGTGGCTCCTGTTGATCACATCAGTGTCCACCTTTACCCACATGCTACAGCTGTGACACATCACTTGTCCTGCCATCTTTACTGCATTTTAACCAAATAGGGTTCAAGTGTGGGAATACCACTCAGCTGCTATCCATAGTCATTTTGGTGGAGTTAAACTAGTTAATGCTATAAATGTAATGCCATGTTTGCCTCCCCGCCCCCCCCAGTACCAGTTTAAACCGCTGCCCATTTTGGGGAATCACCTACCTGCTCACCTAATTCATGTCTCTGGGCTTGAACCGCACTGTCCACCTGACTAGCACAATGGTTAGCACTGTTGCTTCACAGCTCCAGGTTCGATTCCCGGCTTGGGTCACTGACTGTGCGGAGTCTGCACGTTCTCCCCGTGTCTGCGTGGGTTTCCTCCGGGTGCTCCGGTTTCCTCCCACAAGTCCCGAACGACGTGCTTGTTAGGTGAATTGGACATTCTGAATTCTCCCTCTGTGTACCTGAACAGGGGCCGGAATGTGGCGACTAGGGGATTTTCACAGTAACCTTTGCAGTGTTAATGTAACTCTACTTGAGACAATAAAGATTATTATTTATTACCAAATTCCATCACTTACCAAACTCCGAGTTCAGCACAAACTCTGGATTAAGGGCCTGGTCATTCAGATCTCGGTTAAGGAGATTTTTCTTCATGCAGGCGGTTGTGAATCCTCTGCCCTGGGGGAGCTGGATGTTCCATCGTTGAGTAGATTCAAGTCTGCAATCAATAGGTTTTGGGGAATTGCCATGTGGACTGGTGAAGAAAGTGAAGATGAAGGTAGAAGATCAACAGTGGCCGTATTGAATAGTGGAGCAAGTGCGATGGACCGAATAGGCTATTCAACCATTTCTTATCCTCTTCTGTCCTCCGCTGAAAGCATAACGTTGGCATCAGTTGAGCTCGGGTTGAGGTAGTGGGATTGAAAGGATGTGTCTATGAATTTAAACTTGACATTTGCAAACTTTGGAAAACCACTTTAAGACTGAAATGCAGATGACGGCACGGTGACGCAGTGGTTAGCACTGCTGCCTCACGGCACCGAGGGCCGCACGGAGACGCAGTGGTTAGCACTGCTGCCTCACGGCGCCAAGGGCCGCACGGAGACGCATTGGTTAGCACTGCTGCCTCACGGCGCCGAGGGCCGCACGGTGATCCAGTGGTTAGCACTGCTGCCTCACGGCGCCAAGGGCCGCACGGAGATGTATTGGTTAGCACTACTGCCTCACGCCGCCGAGGGCCGCACGGTGATCCAGTGGTTAGCACTTCTGCCTCACGGCGCCGAGGGCCGCACGGTGATGCAGTGGTTAGCACTGCTGCCTCACGGCGGCATGGCCGTACGGTGGCACAGTGGCATTACTGACTCACGGCGCCGAGGGCCGTACGGTGATGCCGTGGTTAGCATTACTAACTCATGGTGCCAAGGGCCGCACGGTGGCACAGTGGCATTACTGACTCATGGCAATGAGGGCTGCATGGTGGTTAGCACTGCTGACTCACGGCACCGAGGGACTCACGTTGGCACACTGGTTAGCACTGCTGTTTCACGGCACTGTGGACCTGGGTTCGATCCCGGCCCCGAGTCAATGTCCATGTGGAGTTTGCGCATTCTCCCCGTGTTTGCGTGGGTCTCACCCCCACAACCCAAAGAGATGTGCAGGGTAGATGCATTGGCCAGGCTAAATTGCCCCTTCATTGGAAAAAAAATAATTGGGTACTTCTTAAAAGAATAAATTTAAAGACTGAAACTCAGTCTGTGTTTTCTTTCTCTTGTTGGCTGGGGTGGAGACTGAAGGAGTTAGAAGAAATTTGAACAGCAAGCAGGGCAGAGCGGGATTAATCACTGGTCACGCATCACACGCTGAAATGCATACGTGCTTGGTAGTGATTGGACAATGCAGCATTTGCAGTGGTCAGATAATATCACATGCATTCACTTACAATGTAATGAAGTAATCTAGTCGTGTAGAAATAATTGGGCTGATAACCGAGCACCACTATGTAACTTTATTGGTGAAAACTTAAAATATCACTATCTGTAGATCGGACGGCATGGTGGCACAGTGGTTATCACTGCTGCCTCACAGCACCAGGGATCAGGGTTCAATTCCAGCCTTGGTGATTGTGCGGAGTTTGCACCTTCTCCCCGTGTCTGCGTGGGTTTCCTCCGGGTGCTCCGGTTTCCTCCCACAGTCCAAAGGTGTGCAGCTTAGGTCAGGTTCTGGGGATAGGGCGGGAGAGTGGGCCTATGCGGGTTGCTCTTTCAGAGGGCCAGTGCAGACTGAATGGGCCAAATGGCCTCCTTCTGCACTGTAGGATCCTACGGTAATTCTATTCTATATTTCAATCAGCATAAACCGGTGGTTTGTAGCTTTTGAGGGAGTCCATACCAACCCAAGATGGAGCACGTGCTTAAATGAATAAACCGGTTTGAACCAAAACTCTCGCGTCTTGTTTGGTCCTTGCAGAATCAATGTAGATCTTTATATCCATATCAGACACCAAAATTGGACAATTAGAGGTCATAAATATGAGTCACCGGTCAATCCAAAAGACAATCCAAAGAGAAACTTCCTTGCCCAGAGTGGTCAGAAGGTGGAACTCACTCCAATAGAGAGTGAATGAAATGAACAGCATTGGTATGTTTGACAGGAAGCTGAGTAACACAAGCGGGAGGAGATTTTTTTTAATAAACAATTTTAATGAGGTATTTTTGGCATTACAAACAACAACGGTATAAAAACAATGTATGAAGAACAAGAAACATAGTGCAATCACCGACTCCCATCCCACCAAGACCCGCCTAATTGACCCCCTATTCTACACTACCCCATGAGTTCTTTGCAGATGTCTGAGACGCTCCCCTCTCCCACCCAACTCCTAGACACTACCCGATCCTGGATCCCCCTTAGTGGCAGGAGTGGGAAGGATGATGCCTGCGTAGAAAGTCCCGCACTTGTAAATATCTAAATTCGTTCCCCCTTGCCAACCCAAACTTCTCCTCCAGCGCCCTCTACCTAGGGAAGATCCCCTCTAAGAACAGGTTCCCCATCCTCTCAATTCTCGCCATACCCAAAAACCCCCATCCAAGCTCCCCGGGGCAAACCGGTGATTGTCACCTATTGGGGACTATTCCGATGCTCCCACTGCTCCAACATACCTCCTCCACTGATCCCAGATCCTCAAGGCCGACACCACCACAGTGGCTAGTGGTTACGGGTTCAATTCCGACCTTGGGTGACAGGGTGGAGTTTGCACATTCTCCCCGTGTCTGCGTGGGTTTTTCCGGGTGCTCCGGTTTCCTCCCACAGTCCAAAGATGTGCAGGTTAGGTAGATTGGCCATGATAAATTGATACATCTGAGTGGCTTCAGTCAGAGGCCAGTTATTCACTACTCAAAATGTGGTGGTCTCCAGCACAGTGGAGTACCTCGCCGGCGGGAACGGCAGAGGGGCCGTTATCAACGCCCCCAGACTGGTGCCCCTACATGAAGCTACCTCCATCCGCTCCCAAACCCACCCCGCCCCCACCACCCACTTAGGCGGGGGGGATATGTTAACGGGGTTGAGGTGAGGTGGGCCTGGGAGGATGTTTGTCTCAGCATCGTAAACGTGAGCGTGAACCAGTTGGGTTGCACTTTTTTTTTTTTTTAAATTGAAATGTAATGCGATCTGATTTTGCTGCCAGGTGATCGAGATTAACGATTACCAACGGAGAAGGTTTGCAGCGCGTGTAATCGGCTGCCTTTTCAACACCGTCACTGATAAAAAGATCGGTTTGTTGGGATTTGCCTTCAAGAAGGACACTGGAGACACGAGGTAGGGTTTGGTGAAATGCTGTAACATTTTTTACTGCTCCAACTTTGTACGAAAGGACTGGGCTCTGCCAAGACGGAGCCATGTTAAGGTTTTTCTTCAGTCTTACAGCAAGATGCATGGAAAATTGGGCAGTGCCCGGCAATTGTGTGTAACTGAGACACTCACCAGAGAAATATACTTCTGTCATTTGGCACTGCCTAATATCCCAGAGAAAGATTTGCAAATTAAGTGAAGTGCTGTCTTTTTTGACTTCAGCTTATTTAGACCTGTCCCAAAGGTGTTCGTTCAGAGGACGAGCCTAGCAGCCAGAGGAGGCCATCAATCCCTTTGCCTGCTATCCCCCTTCAAATCCGATTACAATTGATCCATACATCTTGGGGCAGCATGGTGGCACAGTGGTTAGGGGTTCAATTCCGACCTTGGGTGACAGGGTGGAGTTTGCACGTCCTCCCCATGTCTGCGTGGGTTTTTCCGGGTGCTCCGGTTTCCTCCCACAGTCCAAAGATGTGCAGGTTAGGTAGATTGGCCATGCTAAATTGATACATCTGAGTGGCTTCAGTCAGAGGCCAGTTATTCACTACTCAAAATGTGGTGGTCTCCAGCACAGTTGGTAGCACTGTTACTTCGCCACTCCAGGGTCCCAGGTTCGATTCCCGGCTTGGGTCACTGCCTGTGTGGAGTCTGCACGTTCTCCCCGTTGCCTCACCGCTGAATGTTAAGGCGTGACGGTTAGATTCTCTTTTGTCGGAGATGGTCATTGCCTGGCACTTGAGTTGTGCGAGTGTAACTTGCCTCTTGTCAGCCCAAGACTGAATATTGTCCAGGCCTTACTTCATTTGGAGAGACGCCTCAATGTTCGTGGAGTTGCGAATGGCGCTGAACATTGTGCGGTCATCTGCGAACATCCCCGCTTCTGACCTTATGGTGGAATGGAGGTCATTGATGAAGCAGCTGAAGATGGCACACTCGGTCAAATGCTGCCTTGATGTCGAGGGCAGTCACTCTCACCTCACCTCTGGCATTCAGCTCTTGTCCATGTTTGAACCATGGCTGCAATGAGGCCAGGAGCTGAGTGACCCTGGGCAGAAACCACAGTGAGCGTCCGTGAGCAGGTTATTGCTGAGTAAGCGCTGCTTGATAGCACTGTTGATCCCTTTGTCACTTTATTCATCATCAAGAAAAGACTGATGGGGAGGGAATTGGCTGGGTTGGATTTGTCCTGTATCTTGTGTACAGAACATAGTTAGCCAATCTTTCACATTGCCAGGTAGATGCCAGTATTGTAGCTGTACTGGAACAGCTTGGCTAGGGGTGCGGCAAGTTCTGGAGCACATTGTCAGTACTATTGTCAGAATATTATCAGGGTCAATAGTCTTTGCAGTATCCAGTGTCTCCAGCTGTTCTTGATTCATGTGGAGTGCAGTGAATGGTATTGGCTGAAGACTGACATCTGTGATACTGGGGACCTCCAGAGGAGACCGAGACGGATCGTCCACTCGGCACTTCTGGTTGAAAATTGTTGCAACGGTTCAGCCTTATTTTTTTTGCTCTGGTGTGCTGGGCTCCCCATTATTGAGGATGGGGATATTTGTGGAGCCTCCTCCTCCAGTGAGTTTAATTACCCACCACCATTCGGGACTGGATGTGACAGGGCTGGAGAGTCGGATGTGTTGTTTGTTGCTCTGTGACGTGTGCTGCTTTTGCTGTTTGACATTAAGTAGCCCCGAGTTGGGGCTTCACCAGGTTGGCAGCTCATTGTTTTTGTGTGTGTCTGTTGCAACTCCTGGCATGCCCCCTTGCACCCATCATTGAACCAGGGTTGGACCCCCCCCCCCCAGGCATAGTGGTAATGGTAGAGTAGATAGCACAATTGCTTCACAGCTCCAGGGTCCCAGGTTCGATTCCCGGCTTGGGTCACTGTCTGTGCGGAGTCTGCACGTTCGCCCCGTGTCTCCGTGGGTTTCCTCCGGGTGCTCCGGTTTCCTCCCACAACTCCCGAAAGGTGTGCTGGATTGGATTGGATTTGTTTATTGTCACGTGTACCGAGGTAGAGTGAAAAGTATTTTTCTGCGTGCAGGTCAAACACACCATTTAGTACATGAAAAGAAATAGGTAATGGGGCAACACAAGGTCCACAATGTAAATAGATAGACACTGGCATCAGGTGAAGCATACCGGAGTGTAGTATTAATCAGATCAGTCTATAAGAGGGTTGTTTCGGGTACTTTGCTTCCTGAAGTCAATGACCTGCTCTTTAGTTTTTCTGGGGAAGAAGCTGTTTTTGAATCTGTTAGTGAGTGTTCTCAGACTTTTGTATTTCCTGCTCAATGGAAGAAGTTGGAAGAGTGAGTAAGCCGGGTGGGAGGGGTCTTTGATTTTGCTGCCCGCTTTCCCCAGGCAGCGGGAGGTATAGATGGAGTCAATGGATGGGAGGCAGGTTCGTGTGATGGACTGGGCGGTGTTCACGACTCTCTGAAGTTTTTTGCGGTCCTGGGCCGAGCAGTTGCCATACCAGGCTGTGATGCAGCCTGATAGGATGCTTTCTATGGTGCATCTGTAAAAGTTGGTAAGAGTCAACATGCACATGCCAAATTTCCTCAGTTTCCTGAGGAAGTATAGGCGCTGTTGTGCTTTCTTGGTCATAGCGTCGACGTGGGTGGACCAGGACAGATGTTTGGAGATGTGCACCCCTAGGAATTTGAAACTGCTAACTATCTCCACCTCGGCCCCGTTGATGCTGACAGGGGTGTGTACAGTACTTTGCTTCCCAAAGTCAATTACCAGCTCTTTAGTTTTCCTGGCATTGAGGGAGAGATTGTTGTCGCTACACCACTCCACTAGGTTCTCTATCTCCTTCCTGTGTTCTGACTCATCATTGTTCGAGATCCGACCCACTACGGTCGTGTCATCAGCAAACTTGTAGATGGAGTTGTAAACAAATTTTGCCGCGCAGTCGTGTGTGTACAGGGAGTAGAGTAGGGGGCTAAGTACGCAGCCTTGCGGGGCCCCGGTGTTGAGGACTATTGTGGAGGAGGTGTTGTTGTTCATTCTTACTGATTGTGGTCTGTGGGTCAGAAAATCGAGGATCCAGTTGCAGAGTGGGGAGCCAAGTACTAGGATTTGGAGCTTTGATATGAGCTTGGCTGGGATTATGGTGTTGAAGGCGGAGCTGTAGTCAATGAATAGGAGTCTGGCGTAGGAGTCCTTGTTATCGAGATGCTCTAGGGATGAATGTAGGGCCAAGGAAATGGTGTCTGATGTGGACCGGTTGCAGCGGTATGCGAATTGCAGTGGATCAAGACGTTCTGGGAGTATGGAGTTGATGTGCTCCATGACCAACCTCTCGAAGCACTTCATTACGACTGATATCTGATGTGTTGGGTGTTCTGGATCACATAAAGGTCACCAACACTTGAAATAGTGCAACACTATTTTATTAAAAGGTTAACTATTTAAACATACTTGAACTGCGGGTAAATACGATACTAGCTTTAACTAAAGACCTTTGCCTTGTCCTAACCAGTTGATGCACTCAGCACATGGTGAATGTCTGTGTTGCAGGCTGTGAGCTCTGTGCTCCTAGCTAGCTGCTACTCGAATGAGCGGGAACTCTGATGCCCCCTGTCTTTATAGTGTGTGTGCTCTCACTGGTGATTGGCTGCGGTGTTGTGTATGTTGATTGGTCCCAATGTGTGTCCATCAGTGTGTGTCTGCACCATGATATACTGGTGTATATTATGACAATGTCAGGGCCACCGGATGGTAGTCATTGAGGCGCGTTGCCTGGTTCTATTTTGGCACTGGTATGTTGGTGGTCTTCTTGAAGCAGGTGGGGACCTCGGAGCGGAGTAGGGGCAGGTTAAAGATGTCCGTGAACACATCTGCCAGCTGGTCCGCGCAGGCTCTGAGTGCATGACCAGGGATCCCATCTGGGCCCGTCGCCTTCCGAGGGTTCTTCTGAGGAAGGCTGATCTGACTTCGGAAGCTGTGACGGTGGGTATGGGTGTGTTATGGGCTGCTGGGGCAGTCGACAGCGGATCGATGGTTTCCTGCTCGAGCCGAGCATAGAATGGATTGAGTTCATCAGGGAGGGGCGGATCGATGGTTTCCTGCTCGAGCCGAGCATAGAATGGATTGAGTTCATCAGGGAGGGGTGCCCTGCTGCTGGAGATGCTGCTTTGCTTTGTAGCCCGTTATGTTGTTTAGGCCTTGTCACAGCCGCCGAGAGTCTGTCTGTGACTCTAGCTAGGCCTGATATTGTCTCCTGGCATCCCAGGTGGCTTTGCGGAGGCCGTACCTGGATTTCCTGTATAGGTCAGGGTCGCCTGACTTGAACTGCATCAGAAGAGAGTCAATCTCCCGATTAAGCCATGGTTTTCGGTTGGGGAACATGCATGCTACTTTCTTTGGCACGCAGTCATCCACACATTTGCTGTTGAAGTCTGTTAAGGTAATTTGCTGTTTGGTAATTTGGATATTCTGAATTCTTCTTCCGTGTACCCAAACAGGCGCCGGAATGTGGCGACTCGGGGCTTTTCACAGTAACTTCATTGCAGTGTTAATGTAAGTCTACTTGTGACATCGCTTCATGGATACCCAGTCTTATTTGCTAGATCTGTTCGAAGTCTATCCCATTTAGCACGGTGGTAGTGCCGCACTGTGGTGTGGTGGCATTGTTGCTGGACAAGTAATCCAGTCATACTCTGGAGATCTCAGTTCAAATCCTGCCACGGCAGATGGTGAAATTTGAATTCAATAAAAATCTGGAATGAAAAGTCCAACGGTGACCATGAAACCATTGGGGCAGCGCGGTAGCACAGTAGTTAGCACTGTTGCTTCACAGCTCCGGGATCCCAGGTTTGATTACTGGCTTGGGTCGCTGTCTGTGTGGAGTTTGCACCTTCTTCCCGTGTCTGCGTGGGTTTCCTCCGGATGCTCCGGTTTCCTCCCACAGTCCAAAGACGCGCAGGCTAGGTGGATTGGCCATGATAAATTGTCCTTGGTGTCCAAGAAAGGTTGGGTGGGGTTGCTGGAGTACGGTGATGGGCGGAGTTGTGCGCTTGAGCAGAATGCTCTTTCCAAGGGCTGGTGCAGACTTCTGCGCTGTAAATACTATGATTCTTAGATTCATCGCCGATTGTTGTAAAAACTTATGTGGTTCACTAATGTCCTTTAGGGAAGGAAATCTGTCATCCTTACCTGGTCTGGCCTACATGTGACTCCAGACCCACTGCAATGCGGTTGACTCTTAAATGCCCTCCGGGATGGGCATAAGTAAATGCTGGCCCAGCCGGCAACTCCTACATCCCATGACCGAACAAAAAACATGATGCAGAGTATCCTTAATGTGAAGATGTGATTTTGGTGAGGTGGCCACTCCTACCGATACTGTCACTAACAGTAGGGAATTAAATATATACTTGAAAGGGGAAAATATGGCAAGCCAACAGGGAATGAGCAGGGGAGCGGGGCCAGTGGGTTTGCTCTTTCAAAGAGATAGCATGGCCATGATGGTCAAATGGTCTCCTTTTGTGATGTATGATTTAATGACGTGCAAATGACGTTGGGACTCTGAACCATCCGGCCTCTTGTTTTAAGTTTGCTTTCTGTTGCAGGGAGTCGTCCAGTATTTACATTTCCAAATACCTTCTGGATGAGGGAGCCAGGCTGCACATATTCGATCCAAAAGTGAAGAAGGAGCAAATTATTCAAGACCTGTCTCACACCAGTGTTTGCGATGATGATCCCGACAGGGGTATGTAAACAGACCAACAAAGAACTTGAGAGAATTTTTTGACCCGATAGTTTTGAATGAGAAAGATTCTTCTTGGTAAATCCATCCAATCAAAGCTGTAGTCCCTGTATTGGACTGTTTATTAAATTATTCACCGTTTTATGCCTGCACTGCATCTAGCATGTTCATTCCAAGTCCCTATCGCTTTTGAGAGAATTGAATAAATATTTGAAAATTGAAAAGGAAAATCTAATGAGGCCTATCAGACAGGAGCAGGACATTCGAGCTAATTGTTTAGATCTCTCAAGAGGGCAGCACGGTGGCGCAGTGGGTTAGCACTGCTGCCTGACGGCGCCGAGGCCCCAGGTTCGATCCCGGCTCTGGGTCACTGTCCGTGTGGAGTTTGCACATTCTCCCCGTGTTTGCGTGGGTTTCGCCCCCACAACCCAAAGATGTTCAGGGTAGGTGGATTGGCCACGCTAAATTGCCCCCTTAATTGGAAAAAATGAATTGGGTACTCTAAATTTATTTTTAAAAAGAGCCAGCACAAACATAATTGGCCGAATAGACTTGATTTGTGTCTCCGCCTTGGGAATGCTGTCTAATTTTAGGATGAGGGTACCCATTAAAAAGGTTTATCCCCTGTCCACTTAGACCAATTTTGCAAGGATAGCCTTGGTTTATCTAATGGACCAGAAAAAGAGAATTGCACCCACGTTGTTTCAGCTTCTTGATCAATTTAACTGTCATCACACAATGTGCCTGGTTCTGCTTCATTGGTTGTGTTACACTTTGTGATGTCCCACGGTTGTGGAAAGGAATATATGAATGGGTAGTGTTGTCGCCTCAGGGTTTGAAACCACAACCTTTTGACTCAAAGACCTGCACGAGTAATCTCGTCTCAAGCTCCAGTGCAGTACTGATGGGGAGTGCTGCACTGCCAGAGATGTTGGATTCTCCACACCCCAACACCAAAATCACGCTCGTCGACGGGGCGGAGAATCCGTTTTCCCCACACAAATCGGGACCAGCGCCGGTTCCGCTATTCTCCGCTCCCCCTCCTGAAAAGTGCGTACTCGTGGAGTATGCAACGCCGAGTATCCGCCACCTCAGGCCATTGCCTGAGGCCCGCCCCGCTATCCTCCATCTCCGGCCGGCCGAATTCCCGACGGCGCGGTTCTAATCTGGTCCCCACCGCCCGTGATACTCGCGTGGCGGCTGCAGACTCAGTCCGGGGCCACCACGGTCAGGGGTGGGCCGATCGGAGGGCAGGGGGGGGGCCTCGGGCGAGTGGCCGATGCGGGCCACTATTTCGGCTGTCCAGGTCCGCCATGGAGCGTGGCGCAGCGCGGCCCCTGACCCGGAAGTGGGGGGGGGGGGGCATATTGGCAGCTGGAGCTGCGAACTCCACGACAGCTGCCTGCTAGCCCCCTGTAAGGCGGTGAATCAGTGGCCTTTTGATGCCAGTTTTCCTGGCTTAAAAGACCACAGTTTTCACGACGGCGTGGGAACATAGTCCCAAAAACGGAGAATCCACCCCGTTGTCTTTTAGACACGTGGCGTCGGAGACGTAGGCTTTTGGCCGGTGGCAGGATCTCCTGCTCCACCATTGTCAACGGGGTTTCCCAAACGCACCCCTTGCTGCTCATAGATTATCATAGAGTTTACAGTTGTTCGGGGGTCTGGAAAATCCCGCTGACGTAAAGGGCTGGGAAGTTCTGGCCAACGTGTTAAACCAAAGCACCATCTGCTTTCTTCGGTGGATGGAAGAGTCCATCACCGATATTTTAAACAACAGTTTATGCAAGTGTCCTGGCTGATATTTATCCCTCAACTAACATCTTTGAAACAGGCTTTCTGGTCATTGTCACACTGCCCTCTTAGGGGCATAATACTATGCATAAATTGACCACTCATCGTAACTACACCTCAGAAATGAATTCATTGTCTTTTAAATGTTTTGGGATGTCCTGAGGTTATGAAACATACTACGAAATACAGATTACATATGCATTACGGTAGCATTGTGGATAGCACAATTGTTTCACAGCTCCAGGGTCCCAGGTTCGATTCCGGCTTGGGTCACTGTCTGTGCGGAGTCTGCACATTCTCCCCGTGTCTGCGCGGGTTTCCTCCGGGTGCTCCGGTTTCCTCCCACAGTCCAAAGATGTGCAGGTTAGGTGGATTGGCCATGATAAATTGCCCTTCGTGTCCAAAATTGCCCTTTGTGTTGGGTGGGGTTGCTGGGTTATGGGGATAGGGTGGAGGTGTTGACCTTGGGTAGGGTGCTCTTTCCAAGAGCCGGCGCAGACTCGATGGGCCGAATGGCCTCCTTCTGCACTGTAAATTGTATGATTAGGAGCAGGAGTAGGCCTCTCGAGCCTGTTCCACAATTCAATACAAGATCATGGCTGATCATATTGTGGCCTCAACTCCACATTCCGCCTACCCCCAATAACCTTTGACCCCCTTATCAGTCAAGAATCTATCTACCTCTGCCTTAAATATATTAATTAACCTCTACCTCTCTCTGGTCCTTCATATCTTAACGCAAAATCTTTTTTTTCTTTTATAGTGTCACGTTTGGTCACCGTGTCTTTGGATCCTTACGAGGCCTGTAAGAATGCCCATGCCATAGTGATCTGTACAGAATGGGATATGTTCAAGGTATTGAAATAACTGCTGCTGTTGCTAGTTTTCCTCTTGCTTGTCTTTGCCCCTCTTTGATGATCTTGGTTTCATGTGGTCCAAATGGTGTCTATTGTCACAGAAATCGATTTATTTGGCTGTAGACCTGTTGCAACCAAGTCTGACCTGCCCTGATCAGAGATGTGTTTATCCAGATACTTGTTGGGTCGAGGAGCTGCACAATGTTCCATCTGAAGTCCAAAGTTCATTTAAAACGCTGTTAAAAACATTTAGGTATTTAAAAATGTGTTGGGATAAGGTAAGGTAAACAGTCATAGCCTGCAGAGGGCTGCAAGCATCTCTCTCTCCCTATTGGAGAACACAGTTGGTTTATGAATAACTCGAGGGGCAAGGCAGGGAGACCGCCTCCATGAGCTCCCACAGCTAATACAGAGAATGCACCTGCACTGTTGGTGTCATTCTGAACCACATTTTTAAAAAATTTAGAGTACCCAATTATTTTTTCCCAATTAAGGGGCAATTTAACGTGGCCAATCCACCTACCCTGCACATCTTTGGGTTGTGGGGGCGAAACCCACGCAAACACGGGGAGAATGTGCAAAATCCACACGGACAGTGACCCAGAGCCGGGATCGAACCTGGGACCTCGACGCCGTGAGGCACTGAACCACATTCTAACCGTCTAGCTAACTGACTCCCAGAAAACATGTTGGTGTAATTGTATAGAATCACAGGTCGATATTGGTGTTTACGTAAGAGGCTGGCCCACCGATCGGTGGGTCCCGATCGCGGGCCAGACCCCATCGGAGGCCTCCCCCGGTGAAGGAGCCCCTCTTTCCCCCCCCCCCCCCCACCTCACCCACAGGCTGCCCTGCCGCAGGGTTCCCGCCGGCAGCGACCAGGGGTGGACGGCGCCGGCAGGAACCTGTCGTGTCGTAGCGGGCGCTCGGCCCATCCGGGCCGGAGAATCGCCGCTCGCCATTTACGGCGATTCTCCGAACGGGCCGGCGCGAATCGCGTGGCGCTGGTTCCGGTGGGGGGGGGGGGAGAATCTCATGCGGCGCCCCGGTGATTCTCCCACCCGGCATGGGAGGGGGGGGGGGGAGAGAATTGCGCCCGAAGTGTTTTGAAATCTGAACATAGATAGGCTTTAATGAAATAATTTGGCAGACCAAGAAATACCTTTTGGGCCAAATCAGCCTTTCCCGTTTATTTTAGATCAGTAATTGGATGATTGTGTCCTTGCTGCCATTGTAATAAATCTCTCCTGTGCTCACTCCAGAGTCTTCATGTCTTGTTCTGCCCAGAATTGGACACAGCACTCGATAAAGATTTAATATTTTATAACGATTTTGCATCCATACTTGGCTTTTTGGACTGTCTCTATTTATAAAGCTACAGGGACGGGGGTTCCCATGTGTGTGTCAACCATGGTTCAGTTGGTGTATACTTACCTCTGAGTCAGGTGGTTATGGGTACAAGTCACACTGCAGAACAGGAGCTCAAAGGTTCATGAGCTGACGTTCTAGTGCAGTACTGAGGGAGTGCTGCACTGTCAGAGGGTCAGTACTCAGGGAGTGCTGCACTGTCCAGAGGGTCAGTACTGAGGGAGCGCTGCACTGTCAGAGGATCAGTACTGAGGGAGTGCTGCACTGTCAGAGGGTCAGTACTCAGGGAGTGCTGCACTGTCCAGAGGGTCAGAACTGAGGGAGTGCTGCACTGTCAGAGGGTCAGTACTGAGGGAGTGCTGCACTGTCAGAGGGTTAGTACTGAGGGAGTGTTGCACTGTCAGAGGGTCAGTACTGAGGGAGTGTTGCACTGTCAGAGGGTCAGTACTGAGGGAGCGCTGCACTGTCAGAGGGTCAATACTGAGGGAGTGCTGCACTGTCAGAGACTCAGTACTGAGGGAGTGCTGCACTGTCGGAGGGTCAGTACTGAGGGAGTGCTGCACTGTCAGAGGGTCAGTACTGAGGGAGTGCTGCACTGTCAGAGGGTCCGTACTGAGGGAGTGCCGCACTGTCAGAGGGTCAATACTGAGGGAGTGCTGCACTGTCAGAGACTCAGTACTGAGGGAGTGCTGCACTGTCGGAGGGTCAGTACTGAGGGAGTGCCGCACTGTCAGAGGGTCAGTACTGAGGGAGTGCTGCACTGTCAGAGGGTCCGTACTGAGGGAGTGCCGCACTGTCAGAGACTCAGTACTGAGGGAGTGCTGCACTGTCAGAGACTCAGTACTGAGGGAGTGCTGCACTGTCGGAGGGTCAGTACTGAGGGAGTGCTGCACTGTCGGAGGGTCAGTACTGAGGGAGTGCTGCACTCTCAGAGGGTCAGTACTAAGGGAGTGCTGCACTCTCAGAGGGTCAGTACTGAGGGAGTGCTGCACTGTCTGAGGGTCAGTACTGAGGGAGCGCTACACTGTCAGAGGGTCAGTACTGAGGGAGTGCCGCACTGTCAGAGGGTCAATACTGAGGGAGTGCTGCACTGTCAGAGACTCAGTACTGAGGGAGTGCTGCACTGTCGGAGGGTCAGTACTGAGGGAGTGCTGCACTGTCGGAGGGTCAGTACTGAGGGAGTGCTGTGCTGTCAGAGGTCCCGTCTTTCAGCTGAGAAGTTAAACCAAAGTCCTGACTGCCCTTTCTGGAGGACATTCAAGATCCCACGTCCACAATATTGAAGAGGATTTAACTCCGATGTCTTGGCCAACATTGAACATTAAAGAGCATTTTATCTGGTCATGATCACATTGCTGTTTGTCGGAGTGTTGTGTACAAACTGCCTGCTGCATTTCCTGCATTATAACAGTAACTAAAAGTCAAAAATGTGTTATTGGCTGTACTGCATTTTGAGACCTCCTGAGCAAGACGTTTTTATTGGGTGCTGCATATCGTGACACCACTGTTTTCAGCTTGAATGGAGATGGTTGAGTTGGGAAAGGTCTGTGACCAGTATGGGTGAAGTCCTGAATGTGACCTTGGGGGAAATCTGCATGTTCAAGGCTGACCCAACTGTGTCAGATTACAGTCTGTCCTGTAGTCTCCTGTCGGTTGTGTTTTGAACACGTCATGTTATGCATATAAAGGGGCTATTGATGTCGATCCTGTCTCTATCTTAGCTTAAATTTGTCACCTTTCAGGAGCTGGACTACGAGAGGATCTACAAGGCAATGCTGAAGCCAGCGTTTATCTTTGATGGCAGACGCATTTTGGACAGTCTGCATGAAAAGCTGCAACATCTAGGTTTCCAGGTAAGAGGGATGAGTGAATGAAAAACACACAATTCAAAATTGGGATTGATGCCTTTCATCAGCTCCATGTTTGGATCAGGTGAGTTGGGGAATTGATGGATACTAAGTGGGTGAGTTGGGCAGGGCAGACTATTGATGCTAGCTTTCTGCATTCTCTCGATGAATATTTACCTGAAAGCCTCAACGCTACCTAATGCCTTCTGCCAAAAACAGGACAAAAATGTAAATGGCCACATTGAGACCACTTTTTCTCAACGGTGAAGGTGGATCTGAATGTTCAAAGTGAACTGTGACCTTTTATTTTGGAGAAATCTAGGTCTGTTCCCAAGTGTCCAAATAATGCAATGTCCTTCCAAATTTTTAAAGAAAATCTAACTCTTTGAACAGATGCTGTAGCACGTTAAATGCAAGTTGTTGTTTTGCTGAATCTGCCCTTGGGAAATGCCTCCGATCCTAGTTAACCCTGCTAGGTCTCACTTAATCACTTGGAAGGGATCTTTTGGACTCGGCTGAGCTGCAGTGTGTTGGGGACGTTAATGCAAATTTTCATTCTTTACATTCCACCAACAGGTTGAAACCATTGGAAAGAAAATTACTGAGAGGATACCATTCACTGCCAACAAAGACATCTCGAGGATTGACTTGCAAGCCCCTCCTGCAAAGAAGCTAAAGATTTAATGGCCAACTGTTCCTTATGATTATCGGGTCATGCATTTCTACATGCAGTATTAGGTGTTTTTTATATAAATGAAAATTTTCAATATGCTTAATGACACGACTTGACAATTTTTAGGTAGTTTTTATAAAAATGTTACTAGGGCCTCATCAATTAGTGTTGTTTTTTTAACCATTTTTGTTTGGGGCCTACTCACAAAGCCCCATTGAGCTGGAGAGGTTTGTTCTAGTTAAACTGAGGCCCAATGTCTGAACTGTAAGACTATTACCAAGTAAGTTATTCTGAATTTTCAATCATGATTAGGGAAGAAAAGAGTTAAAAATTAAGCCCTTTTGACACTCTTCCTAGTTGTTTCCTGATGGGACGAAGCGTGGTTGCCAACTCTGATTGGGCATATTTCTGGAGGTGCCAACGAATGATCTCCAACCTCCAACCACACTCCTGGCATTGATTTCTCATTGTGTCTGTACTCTGAGCCAACTGGAAAACAAATAGACTCTTCCACTATCCAATTAGATGGTGGCTGACTGTTGGTCAGATGACTTCTCTTCCCCCAATTTTTGTTCAATGACCTGGCGATTTTTCTCCTGGGTCTGCCCCGTTGTAGTGTCTCGGAGGCTAGGGCTCCATAACAATCCTGGAAGGTTGGCAACCCTGGCACCAAGTGGGTACAACTTGCTTAAATTAATTGTCTTCCTCCTTTCTCCATTCCCAAGGGAGGCAGTGAATCTTTAAGCAAAAAAAAAAAATGACTTGGTCTGTTTAAATATCTGGATCAGTGCCCTGTTGGTCAATGTTGGTGCTCTCTGCTGCTTGCCATCATTGAGAATTGCCACCTTACACCCAGCTTGAAGCCACATACGGTGAAAGGGGAAGTGCTAGGCTTTTCTTCCGACTTTACCTTTGCTTGAAGTTGCATTACCTTTTTTAAAAAAGGTATAAAACAAGGGAAAGCTGGGGGAGAGGCGGGGGTGGGGGTTTGGGGAGGTTCTACATTAAATATCAAAAATTTAGCAAATTCTAAATCGTAACAACAAACAATGCAATCAAGAGACTAAATATATTGCTGAAAAGAGAGGCATGTTGTCAAAACATTTTATCTTTTAAGGTCAGTCGAGCTCGTATCGTGACCCATTTATGTTTGCTGGAAGCGACATACATTCATCGGCAGGGACCCATTCTCTGAAAAGAAAAGGAATATGTCCAAGCCTTATGACATTTTCTTTTGAATTACCCAGCTGTTTGGAGAGCCTAAAGTTCTTTGTTACTTTCTCCATGGCAACACCTCAACCAAACCCAGTCAACTTGCCAATCAGTCGGCAGCCGTTTCTCCTGCAGTATAAATTATTGTGATTGTTTGAAATTTGGCATTCTTCGGTTTGTTCTGATGAGTGCAAGGTGAAAAGTTTTGGCAATGTGTCTCTCTTGCCACAAATATTCAAGTTGTACCGAATCAACTGAATGTAGTAGCAACAACAAGTCAATGGACCATAGCATGTTACTGCATTTTTAAAGGCATATGTTGCTCCTTTTGTTGTTGATTGCAGCAGGGACACCCACTGACAGCAAAATGAGGAAATTCTTTTCTTTAAACTAAATTTAGAGTGCCCAATTATTTTTTTCCAATTAAGAGGCAATTTAGCGTGGCCAATCCACCTAGCCTGCACATCTTTTTGTGGGGGTGAAACCCCGCAGACACGGGGAGAATGTGCAAGCTCCACGCGGACAGTGACCCAGGGCCGGGATTCGAACCCGGGTCCTCAGTGCCGTGAGGCTGCAGTGTTAACCACTGTGCCACGTGTCACCCTGAGGAAAGTCCCCAGACCAAGGGTTGACATTTTAATCTTAACTCGTAGGACAAGGATCCCAATGGATTGAGAGGGGTGTTGCTTCTACATCCTTCCTAACGACTCCAGTGGAAATTAAAATCCGGAGGGGTGTAAACGCAACATCGTACCTACACTCATCGGTCCCCCAATGTGGGGGGGGGGGGGGGGGGGGGGGTCAGGTTAGAATTGCCCATCTAATTGCCATTGACGTAAAGAGAGTTCAACTTTTAATAAATCACATGGCGGGGGGGGGGGGGTGGTGTCAATAGCATTTGGGAGGTGCAGCAATACAGATTGCGATTACAGTTTGACCCATTGTTATCCCCACACACCAATTTCAGAGCTGGGTCTGTTTTACATTTGATTAACGTGTTTTCTTTTTAAACCCATTCATTCCTACTGTCACGTTATGTAGCGGATACAAAAAAGGGAGGGACCAGTTAGTTCAGTTGGCTGCATGGCCACTGTGGGTCAGAATAACGCCAAGGGTGAAAGTTCAATTCCCAGTCTGGCCATGGTACACCTGGCACCTGCCTCCTCACCTGTCCTGTGCTTAATGGGAAGTGGTGCCTCTCGAGCTAAATAGCCAATTGTGTCTCTGATAGAGAGAGGTGCCTATGATCCATCACTGACTACGGCTAATTACCTACCTACCAAGGGAAATGGGGCTTCGTTCAAAATGAGCACTAAATCTTGACTGGCATACGTAATCTGTAAGATAAATACTTGAAATGCATAAGCGGATTTAAAAACCCGAGAGAAATAGCCAGTGAGAATTAGCCGTCAGTGAATTTTAATGCAGAATTTTAGTCCATTGAATTATTGTTTGCAAATCTTAATGAGTGTGGACTTGATCAAAATATTAATTTATACGAGAGACTGGAGTCTGTAACCTAGCTTATTGTGAAATGTGAAAATTGGAAGACTTATCTATTTTAATAAAGATAGTTTATCACAACTGGTGGATCTTGGAGAGGTGGACACGCTATATTTCCGATTGTCCAGTCCCACAAACATTGGATTTTAATGGTTTCAATGGCAATTTGATAAATGAATGAATACTGGACTGGGAGTGTGTGTAGGTTGTGATATGGAACAGAAACAAATCATGAGAGATAAATCTCAAGTCAATAACTTTGATTATTAATATTGGGCATCGATTTTATACTGTGAAAAATGTACATTGTACACACTCCGATCATACCTGATACACTAATTGATTTTTAAAAATACACTTCTGTATAAACCTTTGTGTTGCATTCATGTCAGAGAGTAATATTTGATACGCCTCTTTCATAATAAAATTGAGATTTGGAAACTTGAGGGATTTGACTCTTGTTTTCACACCCACCACAGGATTCTGTATATAGGATGGCACAGTGGTTAGCACTGCTGCTTCAAAGCACCAGGGACCCGGGTTCAATTCCGACCTTGGGTGACTGTGTGGAGTTTGCACATTCTCACCGTGTCTGGGTTTCCTCCGGGTGCTCCGGTTTCCTCCCATGGTCCAAAGATGTGCAGGTTAGGTGGATTGGCCACGCTAAATTGCCCCTTAGACGGGTGACATGGCGGAATAGTGGTTAGCAGTGCTGCCTCAAGGTGCCAAGGACCCGGGTTCGACCCCAGCCCCGGGTCACTGTCCGTATGGAGTTTGCACATTCTCCCAGTGTCTGCGTGGGTCTCCGACGTGCCTGGTAATTGAATTGGCCACGCTAAATTGCCCCTTAATTGGGGAAAAAAAAAGAATTGGGTCCTCTAAATTTAATTACTTAAAAAAAAGGTAAATTGCCCCTTGGGGTGGGGTTGCAGGAATAGGGTGTGGTTTGGGCCTAGGGAGGGCGGTGTTTCAAAGGGTCGGTGCAGGCTCGATGGGCTGAATGGCCTCCTTCTGCACTGTGGAACTCTGTTTCGGGGTTTGTAATTGTCCCAGTCAGCTTTCACGTTGATCGTCCCCCTTTGTTACAATGAGGCTGATTGCAAAACCTAGGTCTCAGTTCGGCTTGCGTTTGATATTTGGTACAGCAGCAATGAAGATTAAGCTCTGCTGACCAGGGCGCGCACAATTTTCGATCATTGGAAAAAAAAGATGGAGGTTTTGTTTTAACGTGACGAGTTTGTGATCTGCAGTACACTGCCTGCACTGATCGTGGTAGCAGTGTTGATAACGGTTTATTTGGATTGGATTGGATTTGTTTATTGTCACGTGTACCGAGGTACAGTGTAAAGTATTTTTCTGCGAGCAGCTCAACAGATCATTAAGTACATGAGAAGAAAAGGGAATAAAAGAAAATACATAATAGGGCAACACAACATATGCAATGTATATGTACAATGTACAACATATTTCACTGCAACACTGGAGGGAGCACCTTCTGCACGTGTGCAGATGCATCGCGGTAATGGGAGTGCGTTGCATCTACTGCATACTCTCTTACCGCCCACCCCGCCAATCAAATGCCTTTGTGGTCTCCAGAGACAAAACAACTTAAGGTGGGAGAGGGGAGGCAGCTTGGGGCAATCCACAGGGCGGCGAAATGTGTATAGGGCCAATTAAAAGAAAGACAAAATAAATCTGTACAATAAAGTAAATTAACGCTGGTAAGAAAACTGTGATGTATATGTATACAACTGTTTATAAATATGAGAAATGCCAATAAAAAGATTTTTTTAAAAAAACAACTTCTTTAAAAATTCACTGTTGCTGCCAGCCACGTTGTGGGCTGAGTGCATTTGTACAGCGTTCCTCACAGCTTCTGTTTGGTGGCAGGAGTTAGCGTGGATTAAAAGTTGCTGAAAAGGAAGAAGTTGGGGTGAGAACCAAAGGAATGGGATTGATTGGGTAGATTGGGGGGTGGGGGGGGAATACTGGTGTAATGGTAGTGGTAATGTCACTGGGCTAGTTATTCAGAGGCCCAGACTAATGCTCTGTGGACACTGGTTCAAATCCCCCGACAGCAGCTTGAGGGATTCAAATTCAATTAATAAAATCTGGAATTGGGAAGCTTGTCTCAGTGATGGCATCAGCGATTATCGTAAAACCCCACCTGCTTCACTAATGTCCTCTAGGCAAGGAAATCTGCCGCCCTTACCCGGTCTGGCCTACATGTGACTCCAGACCCACAGCAACGTGGTTAACTCTTAAATGCTCTTTGAAATGGCCTGGCGAGCTATTCAGTCCCAGTGCAATTAGAAATGGGTAACAAATGCTGGACTTGCCAGCAAAGCCCACACCTAGTGAAAGAATAACTCTGTTTTACAACCTCTTTCAAAAGAGCTGGTGGCCTGAATGGGTCATCGAATCCTCTGATCTGTTTGATGTGTTGACATGGTTTACAGAATCATTGATTCGGTGGGGACTCAGTGGTGCAATGTAAAATTTATGTCACTTGTGCCGAATGCCAAAATAAACTAAAAGGCAAAAAAAGTCAAACTTTATTCTTAAAATGTACAGTATTCTTTTAAAATGTCTTGGGTAAGTATAATTGCAAATCTCCATTGTTGCTAATTTATGCACAGTAGAATCTTTTGTCTTTACACGGTCACAGAAACAGATTCCTGGGTAAAGCCTCCAGACGGATGTACTCTGCGAGCTGTTCTGGTTTACTGATGAAGATTACTTTCTTGGCAGTATTTTCATCCAACCTGAAATAGTGGAGTACAGAAATGCTCACGTTCCAGTTCTGCTTAATACTAAACTTTAGCCTTGAGTTTGTGGGTAACCCTCCCATCTCTGAGTCACCAGGAGACTTGGTTACAACATTTAGGTGGGCCACCAGAGAGTGGGATATGATGAATATTCCCCCCCCCCCCCACCCAAAGTATTTACACTTCAACCGACACCACTGAAAATACATTATCTGTGAGAGTTGTTCTATTTCCCAGATTACAATAGTGACCCCATCTCAAAAGTAATTCATTGGCTGTAAAGTGCGTTGGGACATTCCGAGGGCATGAAAGGTGCTACATAAATGCAATGTTCACTTTAAACCATTTGGCTCAGTTGGTAACTCTGACACCTCTTGACTCAAGAAGGCCTTACTCCAGCACTGGCACTCCCCACACAGTGCCGAAGGAATGCTGCACTGTCCAAAGTGTCGTCTTCTGGATGAGAATTTAAACCAAGGCGTCATCGCCGATGCAGGTATTGTTGCTGTTTGAAAACAGGCAGAGGAGGAGTTCGTCAGCATCATCACAAATACCTCCAAAAATAGATTCAAGGCTTTGTTTCATTTTCTGGCTTTGTTTCATTTTCTGCCAATGGGCAGCATGGTGGTTAGCACAATTGCTTCACAGCTCCAGGGTCCCAGGTTCGATTCCGGCTTGGGTCACTGTCTGTGCGGAGTCTGCACATCTTCCCCGTGTGTGCGTGGGTTTCCTCCGGGTGCTCTGGTTTCCGCCCACAGTCCAAAGATGTGCAGGTTAGGTGGATTGGCCATGATAAATTGCCCTTCGTGTCCAAAATTGCCCTTACTGTTGGATGGGGTTACTGGGTCATGGGGATAGGGTGGAGGTGTTGACCTTGGGTAGGGTGCTCTTTCAAAGAGCCGGTGCAGACTCGATGGGCCGAATGGCCTCCTTCTGCACTGTAAATTCTATGATGATTGCACTGTGTACACATGGCTGCTGCGAACATGATAGCGGTGCCTACATTGGAAAATAAATTACTTGTTGAGTCTGAGGTTTTGGACCATCCGGAGGGCCGGAGACTCCGTTACTATGGAGCTGCAGTTCCCTATCATTTATGAATGAGCTTTGGTTGGCCTGATTGGGCTCGACCTTGAGAATAACCAATGAGGTGTGGGGAAAAAAACACTCAAACTGATAACCTCAGTGCTGTCTGTGGGAGCTCGACTGTGTGCGATTCAGACGAATTGTGTAACTCAGGCGGTTTAGAGGGCTTTAAGTTAAATGGTGGAGGGAAGGGATCATGTGAGGAGAAATGTAGGGCATGGTTTAATTGAAAGGAACAGAGTCCCGTTTTGGTACATTTAGCGGGATGCTAATGAGCTCAGCTCGCCAGTGCAGGAAGAGATAAAATGGCGCCCCGGTCTCTCGACCACCACGGCCCACCGCAGCCTCATAGATTATCATAGAATTTACAGTGCAGAAGGAGGCCATTCGGCCCGTCGAGTCCGCACCGGCTGTTGGAAAGAGCACCCCACCCAAGGTCAATACTTCCACCCTATCCCCATAACCCGGCAACCCCACCCAACACTAAGGGCAATTTTGGACACTAAGGGCAATTTATCACAGCCAATCCACCTAACCTGCACATCTTTGGACTGTGGGAGGAAACCAGAGCACCCGGAGGAAACCCACGCACACACGGGGAGGATGTGCAGACTCCGCACAGACAGTGACCCAAGCCGGAATCGAACCTGGGACCCTGGAGCTGTGAAGCAATTGTGCTATCCACAATGCTACCGTGCTGCCCACTGGATGCCCCAATGCCCCAACTTACCAATTAGGGGGACCCAAGCCCCCGCACCCTATCTCATCAGGTAGGGCACCCCAGGCCTGATCCCTGGTGCGGGCAAGACGCCACCAGAGCACCTTGGCACTGCCAGCCTGGCACCCTGAAATTTCCCCTGCCAGCTTGGCAGTGCCACTTGGGCACCCTGGCATTGCCAGGGTGGTGCCCAGGCAGCACTGCCAGTGTGCTTGGCTGGTAGTGCCAGGGTACCACCCTGCCCAGATCCTGACCACCCGAGTCGGGTGCAACGAGGCCGATAGATTGCACCTGTAGTAAATGAAAGAGAAACAATGAGATAATAGTGCGGGGTAGCAAATTGGGTGATGATAACGTGGCAGGAAGGGACTGAGCAAGTGCTCCAGTAGATAAATCCAGAGATTGCAAAAATTGTAAAAAAAAAAGACCGAGTTAACAGCTCTGTATCGAACACGTGCAGCATTCATAACAAAATGGATGAATTGTTGACACCGATAGAATAATTTTGTGTGACCTGATAGCCAATTCAGAGACATGGGCACAATTCAGCGACCCTGTTGCAGCTGGCGCGGATCCGGGCACAATAGGTGAAACGCGCGGGAGTCGCAAATCAGGCTCCGTACCGATCCGATTGTGAGTCATCCGACTCGCTCTGCCTGGCGCGATCTGTGTCCCGCCCTCGCTGGGCGATATTCTATCTGAATATTGAAGACTGCTCATTTAAATACCCAGATGCCGGAATCATCCAGCGCCCGGGAGTCAACAGCCGCGCCTGGGAGACCTCGCCAGGGGGCTATATAGTATTGGTCCACACAAACGTGGACCAGACATTTTTTTTTTAAATTTAGAGTACCCAATTATTTTTTCCAATTAAGGGGCAGTTTAGCGTGGCCAATTCACCTACCCTGCACATTTTTGGGTTGTGGGGGCGAAACCCACGCAGACACGGGGAGAATGTGCAAACTCCACACGGACAGTGACCCAGAGCCGGGATCGAACCTGGGACCTCAGCGCCGTGAGGCAACAGGGCTAACCACTGCACCACCGTGCTGCCCTAACGTGGACCAGACATAACGGCACCCTGGGGGGTTTCTCACGCCATTGGAGACCCTGAGTGGTCGGGGACATGGCAGGATGGCACCTGGCATTTCCCTGGCATCCGGCTACATTTGGCACTGCCAGCATGGCATCCTGGTTGTGCCACCCTGGCACTGTCAGGGTGGCCAGGTAGCACTGCCAGGGTTCCAGGGGCACTGTCTGGGTGCCAGGCTGGCACTGCAAGGGGTCAGGTCTGGGAAGGCTGTTGCCAATTAGAAAGGGGTGAGGTGGGGGGAGGGTTCTCGGGAGCCTTTCCAAGGTTGGGGGGGGGGGGTGAAAGGGCTGTCAGAAAAGTTGGGGGTGGGGGTCCCTGAAAGAGGTGTGGGGAAGATCAGGGCTGCTGGACAAAATGGTGCCCTGGTTTGCAAGGAGCCTTTCCTGTTGGGGAACTTCAGCTCGCCAGCAGAAAATCCTTCTAAGTGCGGCCTCAGCAGGGAGAAACTCCCTGGGGCCAGTAAAAGTGGCAAAGTGCCATTGAATAGTGGGACGTTTCTTGGCGCTACAGCAACAGAGAAACACCCAGCTAAATGTGATGGTCAATGGACTTTAACGCCAGTCTGCTGAATTGCGCCCATGGTTGCAATGTGACTGAGGCTGGGACTTGAATATTGAAGGGTATTTCACATTTTAAAAGACAGGAAAGTAGAAAAAGGTGGCGGAGTAGCTCCATTAATAAAAGATGTCATTATTATATTAGTGAGAGATGACCTTAACTCGAAAGAGCAAGATGTGGAATCAATTTGGATAGAATTCTAGGGCCACTAACAGTAGTTGCTACTATAGGACAGAGTACACATGAAGAAATAAATAGTGTGGGAAATATTCCACAATAATCATGGGTGACTTTAATCTACATGGAGTTTGGACGAATCAGACGGGAGTAACCTTGAAAATGAGTTCATAAGTGTGTATTCAGGACAATTTCTTATAACAGTATGTTCCAGATCCAACCAGGGAGCAGGTTATTCTCGACCTGGTAAAGTGCAATGATAGAGGAGCCTCTAAGTGACAGCGATCATAACACAATAGAATTTCACATTCAGCTTGAAGGGGAAATGTCTGAGTCTGGGGCTGACAAGGAATCAGTGCTGGGGCCTCAACTGTTTACCTATATCAATGATTTGGGATGAAGGGATTGAATGTATGGTAACGAAATTTTCCCAAGATAGGTAGGAAAGTAAATTGTCAAGAAGAGCTCAGAGAGTCTACAAAGGGATACAGACAGGTTAAGTGAGTGGTCAAAAAATTGACAGATGGGGCATAATGTGGGAAAATGTGATCTTATCCACATTGACAGGGAGAATAGTAAAGCTGTATACTATTTAAATAGAGAGAGATTGCCACACCTTGCAACACAGAGGAATGTATGTCCTCTCAAATTTTCTTTTTACTGACAAATTTACTTTTTTTTAAAATTTAGAGTATCCAATTCATTCTTTCCAATGAAGGGGCAATTTAGCATAGCCAATCCACCTACCCTGCACATCTTTGGGTTGTGGGGGTGAAACCCACACAAATACGGGGAGAATGTGTAAACTCCACACGGACAGTGACCCAGAGCCGGGATCGAACCTGGGACCTCGGCGCCGTGAGGCAACAGGGCTAACCCACTGCCCACGTATCCTCTTACATTGATCAGAAAAAAGTTTGTACGCTGTACAACAGGTGACGCGGAAGGCAAATGGAATGTTGGTCTTTATTGCAAGAGGAATGGAATATAGAAGTAGGGAAATTTTAATGCACCTGTACAGGGCCTTGGTGAGACCACACCTGTGTACAGCTTGGGTCTCCTTATTTGAAAAATGATATGATTACATAAGAAGCAGTTTCGCGAAGGTTCACTCAACTCACTCTCATTGGTGGGAGAGCTTGTCTTATGAAGAACGGTTCAGCAGGTCGGAGGAGCATTTTTTACTCTCAGAAGGTATTGACTATGAGGAATTCTCTCCCCCAGAATGCAGTGCAGGCTGGGTCACTGAATTGATTCAAGGCGGAGTTAGGTTTTTTTCAGACAAGGGAGTCGAGGGTAAATGGTGGGTGGGTGGGTGGGGGCAGGTAGGAAAATGGAGTTGAGACTACAACCAGATCAGCCATGGGGCGGCACGGTAGCACAGTGGTTAGCACTGTTGCTTCACAGCGCCAGGGTCCCAGGTTCGATTCATGACTTGGGTCACTGTCTGTGCGGGGTCTGCACATTCTCTCCGTGTCTGCGTGGGTTTCCTCCGGGTGCTCCGGTTTCCTCCCGTAAGTCCCGAAAGACGTGCTTGTGAGGTGAATTGGACATTCTGAATTCTCTCTCTGTGTACCCCAACAGGCACCGGAATGTGGTGACTCGGGGCTTTTCACAGTAACTTCATTGCAGTGTTAATGTAAGCCTACTTGTGACAATAAAGATTATTATTATTGAATTGTGGAGTTGGCTCCAGGGGCTGAATGGCCTACTCCAGCTCCTGAGCCATATGTTCCTAAATTATTGGAATTTTTCCTACATTACAACAGTGACTACACTTCAAAAGTAGTTCAATGGCTGTAAAGTGCTTCAGGGTGGTGAGATTGTGAAAGGTGCTATACAAATGCAAGCTTTTTCCTCTTTCCATAGCAAATGGGACATTAACTTGATGGCTCCTGATCAGTCACTTATCCATTAAACTACACGCAAGCAAGGATTAAAACATAGGATTGTGAGAGGGGCTTGACAGGGTGGATGCTGAGAGGATGTTTCCCCCTCATGGGGAATCTAGAACGAGGCAGCACAGTTTCAGAATAAAGGGTCTCCTGTTCAAGATGGAGATGAGGGGGAATTGTTTCTCTCAGAAGATGATTAGTCTGTGGAATTACTTTCCCCAGAGAGCTGTGGAAGACGGGTCATTGAATATATTCACGGCTGAGTTTTGATTGACAAGATCGTCAAGAGTTATCACAGGATCACTACAGTGCAGAAGGAGGCTATTTGGCCCATCGAGCTTGTACTGACCCTCTGAAAGAGCAATCTACCTAGGACCACTCCCCCACCCTATCCCCGTAACCTCATCTAACCTGCACATCTTGGGACTGTGGGGGGAAACCGGAGCACCCGGAGGAAACCCACGCAGACACGGGGAGAACGTGCAAACTCAACACAGACACTCACCCGAAGCTGGAATTGAACCCGGCTCCCTGGCGCTGTGAGGCAGCATTTATGGGGAACAGGTAGGAGAGTGGAGTTAAGGCCACATTCAGATCAGCCACAATTTTATTGAACGGCACAGCAGGTTTGAGGGGCAAGTGGCCCACTTCTCCTCTCATGAAGACTATAATTGTGTCCTCTCCTGCTGGTCATCCATCTCTCATTTGATTAGATTCCACACTAATTATAGCAGGAGTGAGATCGGAACCCCTGCATTTCCCTGCCCGACCACCCACCCACCCACCCACCCCCAGCCCCCACCCCACGCCCACCCCAGCCACAGTATATCAACCCAAAGCTGTTTTTATTTCGAAAAAAGGACATACCAACTGCGTATAATTACCCAACAGCCACTGAAAAGCACGGGAGGGTTAACGATCAGCCAAATGCCTAAACGCTCTGGGTAATAATTGGACAGCAACCAGATTAAGTTCTTAACAAATTGGTAATCCATGCTATTCATCGAAAAGTCTTTCATGTCAAATACAATGCAGAAGTTGTCACAAATCTCATCGTCACACTGGCTGCCTGCTGTTTCCTGCAGAGTACAGAACAGATTAAAAGACACGGCTATTTAATGGCAAATTGGTGCAATTTGTTTGACCGCATATTAAATCACAGTATTAGGTGCTTGAAGGCCGCCTGAAGGGCCTCTTCCTGTGCTGTAAAACTCCCTGACTATGCCTCTATGAAACCTGTGTAACTTGCCCCTTGCTCCAAACTCGTCCCCTCCTTTCTTGAAGGCACAAGAACTCATTCAACCTTTTAAATTCACTTATGGGATGTGGGCATCGCTGGTTAGGCCCGCATTTGTTGCCCGTCCCTAATTGCCCTTGAGAAGGTGGTGGTGAGCTGCCTTCTTGAACCGCTGCAGTCCCTGAGGTGCAGGTACACCCACTGTGCTGTTAGGGACAGCACATCTTTGAGTTGTGGGAGTGAGACCCAAGCAGACACTTTCTTTTTTTTTAAATTTAGAGTACCCAATTGATTTTATCCAATTAAGGGGCAATTTTGCGTGGTCAGTCCACCTACCCTGCACATCTTTGGGTTGTGGGGGCGAAACCCACGCAGACACGGGGAGAATGTGCAAACTCCACACGGACAGTGACCCAGAGCCGGGATCGAACCTGGGACCTCGGCGCCGTGAGGCAACAGGGCTAACCCACTGCTCCACCGTGCTGCCCACAGACACTTTCAATAGCTTCAATACTTTTTATCCGCTTCACTTGTTCTTCAATGGTAGACTCTTGCTCTCTCTTCTTTTTATCATCCTCCGCTTTCCTTTCCTTAGCCTTTAATACTTTAGTGCACTGGGAGAATGTGCAAACTCCACACGGACAGTGACACGGGGCTGGGATTGGGGGCTGTATTGAACCCAAAAGCAATTTTTGGACTGCGTATCTTCATGGACGTTTTTCCCTTTGGGGAATAATGTAATGTAAGGATTCCCAAAGTGGTTATCAGCCCGTTCAACCGCGCTTCCATGGCCAAAACGTCCTGGCATTGGACTTGAAGTTGCAGCTTCTGGCCCAGAGTTAGGGACACTATCACTGTGCCACAATACCTCCAGAAGTAGTTGGAGGAGCAGACAGATGTTTGTGCAGCACAGATGTGAATCCGGGATGGTAAATTGCCCCCCCCCCCCCTTAGTGCTACTGAATCTGGGCTGCTGACGATCACCCCAAGGGGATCATTGTACATGTCAATATCAAGGGCAGCAGATACATGGGAATGCCACCAGCTGGTGAGTCCCCTCCAAGCCACTCACCACCCTGACATGGAAATATATCACCACTTGTTCACTGTCGCTGGGCCCAAATCCTGGAACTCCCTCCCTAACAGCACAGTGGGTGTACCTACACCACATGGACTGCAGCGGTTCACGAAGGCAGCTCACCACCACCTTCTCAAGGGCAATTAGAAGGGCACAAAATGTTGGCCTGGCCAGCGACACCCACATCCTTTGAATTGAACTTTTTTTAAAACGACCCGCTTTGAAAGACGGACAAGGTCCTGCAGGCAAACCTCAGGGAAGAAGGAAAATAATTTCAAAGTAGAACCTCAAAGGATTATTCTGAGTGTCAGACGCTCGTGGGTGGAGAAAGAGGAGGTTAGTGTAGCTGAACGCGCAGCTGGGCAGATGGTGGCAAAGGAATCCTGGGCTTTTGAGCCCAGCTTTGGATGGATGAAACCTCAGCATGTCTGATGGGTTTGCTCGTACTGTTGGCGAGGGTTTAAACCAGCTTGGCGAGGAACCTGAGATGTCGTAAAGACAGGGCTACAGACCAAATACTGGAAGGTAAACTTAGCCTCAAGAGCTCCTTTTTCGGCTGCCACACACACAATGGGCTGAATGGCCTCCTTTCTCACTGTCAATCGTTCTATGTTTCTATGAAGCAATGGTGTGGCGCAAGGAGATTAGGAATTTTAAATTAATGATATTTAAAATGCAATTTAGATTCTCAATATTCAAAGTTCAAAGAAAATAGTTTGAACAAGCAATAGAAGATGTAAGGTAATGGATTCTTATTAAGCTGGAATATTTAAAATGTTCCTAAATCTTTCTGACTTGAAGGTTAAACTTACCAGAAGATACACAATGAACTTCATTAGAGTTTGTAGATTCCGATCCTTTGAATGATGGAGTTTGGCTGTTACCAATAAGATGGGCCTGAGGGAATAAAATCGTAACTTTACTTCCCTTGATTTAGTTGTATATTAATTTGGGGAGGTGGTTGTGTAATGGTAATGGAACATAGAAAAATACAGCACAGAACAGGCCCTTCGGCCCACGATGTTGTGCCGAACCTTTGTCCTAGATTAATCATAGATTATCATTGAATTTACAGTGCAGAAGGAGACCATTCGGCCCATTGAGTCTGCACCGGCTCTTGGAAAGAGCACCCTACCCAAAGTCAACACCTCCACCCAACACTAAGGGCAATTTTGGACACTAAGGGCAATTTATCATGGCCAATCCATTTATGTTACTGGACTAATAATCCTGAGGCGCAGATTTAACATTGGATCAAATCCCACCATGGCAGCTGTGGAATTCAGATTCAATATCTATAAAATCCGGAATTGAAAGTTAGTCTCAGTAATGGTGACCACAAAACTAGAACATAGAACATACAGTGCAGAAGGAAGCCATTCGGCCCATCGAGTCTGCACCGACCCACTTAAGCCCTCACTTCCACCCTACCCACGTAACCCAATAACCCCATCTAACCTTTGTGGACACGAAGGCCAATTTAGCATGGTCAATCCACCTAACCTGCACGTCTTTGGACTGTGGGAGGAAACCGGAGCACCCGGAGGAAACACACGCAGACAGGGGGAACACGTGCAGACTCCGCACAGACAGTCACCCAACAAGGAATCGAACCTGGGACCCTGGCGCTGTGAAGCTCCAATGCTATCCACTTCTGCTACAGTGCTGCCCGGTATCATCTATCATCAAATTTCATTAAACCCTGGTTCACTGATATCCTTTAGGGGAAGAAATCTGCCTTGCTTATCTGGCCTGTCCCACATGGGGCTCCAGACCCACAACAATGCATTTGACACTTAACTGGATCAATAGGGAGCACTCTCATCTCTGGGTCAGATAGGAGTGAGTTCATAGCACCATTCCCGAGACTTAAGGCCATAATATAGACTGATACTTCCAGACAGGGAGTGCTGCACTGTCGGAGGTGCTGCCTTCTGGGTTAGACCCCCACTACATTTTTAGGTTGATGCAAAAGATCCCATGGTCACTATTGGAAGAGGCAAGGACATTCTCGATGGTGTCTTGTGTCATAATTTACATCTGCAGCACGATAGCATAGTGGTTAGCACAATTGCTTCACAGCTCCAGGGTCCCAGGTTCGATTCCGGCTTGGGTCACTGTCTGTGCGGAGTCTGCACATCCTCCCCGTGTGTGCGTGGGTTTCCTCCGGGTGCTCCGGTTTCCTCCCACAATCCAAAGATGTGCAGGTTAGGTGGATTGGCCATGATAGATTGCCCTTAGTGTCCAAAATTGCCCTTAATGTTGGGTGGGGTTACTGGGTTATGGAGATAGGGTGGAGGCATTGACCTTGGGTAGGGTGCTCTTTCCAAGAGCCTGCGCAGACCCGATGGGCCGAATGGCCTCCTTCTGCACTGTAAATTCTATGAAATCTATGTATGCAATGGAGTGCAGACAGGCAGTGACTGGCACACAGGATGACCAGTAAGCACACAGACCAGAGCAGCCAATCACCAGACAGGACACGACCACTATGAAGCCAGAGGGCATCAGTTTTCCCGCTCCCTCGGGACCCAGCCTCTGAGACAGTCAGAGTTAGTGAGCTGGCCAGTGCAAACACCATGGGCGCGATGCTCCGCTCCCGCGCCGGTTGGGAGAATCGCCTGGGTCGCCAAATTTTCCCGTGACGCCGGTCCGACGCCCTCCCGCGATTCTCCCAAGCGGCGAGAACGGCCCCGCCGAGTTCCGCGCGGCGCAGGCCGGAGAATCGCCCGAGACACCCAAAATGGTGATTCTCCAGCACCCCTGCTATTCTCAGGCCCGGATGCGCCGAGCGGCCAGCCCAAAACGGCGGGTTCCCACCGGCGCTGTCCACACCTGGTCGCTGCCGGCGGGAACAGCGCGGGAACAACGTGGGAACGCTGGGGGGGGGGATCCTGCACCGGGGGGGCCTGAAATGGGGTGTGGCCCGCGATCGGTGCCCACCGATCGTCGGGCCATCCTCTCTGAAGGAGGACCTCCTTTCTTCCGCAGCCCCGCAAGATCCGTCTGACATCTTCTTGCGGGGCGGACTCGGAGAGGATGGCAACCACACATGCGCGGTTATGCGGCGCCGGCCGCGTCATGTATGCGGCGCTGCCTTTACGCGGTGCCAAGGCCTGGCGCGTGTAAATGACACGGCGCCGCTCCTAGCCCATTATCGGGTCCTGAATCGGTCGGGATAGAGGCCGTTTCGCGCCGTCGTGAACCTCGACGGCGTTCACGACGGCGCGAACACTCTGCCTCCATTTCGGAGAATCCCGCTCCATGTGGTAGCTAGTAAGTCTGGTTAGGCTAGTATCTGGTCTCCAGTCAAATCAGCATAGTGTCAACCCACAGTTGAACATGTATAATAGTTTAGATGTTAAATAAAATCGTGTTGCATCTTATCAAGTGTTGGAGGTCAGTCTCTCGCTACACTGCATCAAGTGCAGTCCACATCAACCCAGCCTACCCAACACATCATGGTACCAGTGAGTGATGCTGAAAATTGACGGACCTACCTTGAGTGAATCAGCGTTGACCAGCAAACAGCCATCCGGTGACATGGAAAACATCCGCCCTCCTCCGCATCGCCAGCAACCTCGGTGCAAATTGGAAGATCTTCAAACAAAAGTTCCAACTCTATCTAGAAGCCACCGACCGAGAGGCCGCATCGGACGCCAGGAAGATCGCACTATTCCTCCCCACAGCCGGGGACCACGCCATCCACATCTACAACTCCCTTACATTCGCTGAAGGCGAAGACAAGACAAAATTTAAAACAGTCCTACTGACGTTCGACTGCCACTGCGACTTTGATGTAAATGAAAACTTTGAACGGTACGTTTTCCAGCAGAGGCTTCAGGGTAAGGATGAATCTTTTCAATCCTTTCTGACCCATCTCCGCATCCTCGCGCAGTCATGTAACTATGACTCGGCCACTGATTCCATGATCCGGGATCAGATTGTTTTCGGGGTCCACTCCGATTCCCTTCGCCAACAGCTCCTGAAAGTCAAGCAGCTCACCCTCGCCATCACCATCGAAACGTGCGTTCTCCACGAACATGCTAACAATCGGTACTCCCACATCAGGGCGGCAGAAACGGCAAAGCTAACCTCCCACGAGGCGGAACGGGTGCAGGCCATCGCACAAATGCAGGGCCTCAGTATCGACGAGAGTGGCCATTCCCCGCCCTTTCCCCGGGCCCCTGCGCATGCACGCCACGACCGAGGGGACGGCGAGACCGACGATCAGACTGCACAGGTGAGTACGTCATTCGACCGCCCTGCGCATGCGCAATGGCGCACGGAACGCGCTGACGTTTGCGTCATGAGGTGTCCGAATTGTGGCTCCGTCCATTTAAAGTGGCAATGTCCGGCAAAATCACGACGGTGTGTACAGTGTGGCAAGCTTGGCCACTACGCAGCCCTTTGCAGATCTGTTCCACTGCCCAGCATCCAGCGATCCCAGCCGCGGCGCAGGAGCGCCTGTTCAATACAGCAGGCCATGCCAGACTTCGACCCCGACGGCCCAACCGATCCTGATGCTGCATGCCTCAAATCTCCATACCGGGTGGGCATCATTACGAAGCATGCGCTGCCTTTCTCCAAGACAGCGAAGCACCTCCCGATCCTCAGCGTGGATCCCGACGACGAGTGGTGTGCTGTCCTCACAGTCAACAAGGCTCGCATCCGGTTCAAACTGGACACCGGCGCATTGGCGAACCTCATCTCCAAATCCGATCTCGACACCATCCGCGTCAGACCAAGCACTCTTCCACCGGCCTGCCAGCTCCTTGACTACAATGGCAATGCCATAGCTGCCAGTGGCTCATGCAAACTCGGAGTTTCCAATAAGTAATTTAAAGCGACACTGCGATTTGAGATTGTGGGACCTGACAGAGCATCCCTGCTCGGTGCTCGGGCCTGCAAACTCCTGAACTTGGTTCAGCGAGTCCACACCATGTCATCCTCACAGGCAACGGCCTCACCTGATGAGAACTTCCAGGCTGAAATTGATGACACCATCACGCAGTAACACAGCGTGTTCGACGGAATGGGCACACTCCCATACCAATACAAAATCCTGCTCAAACCAAACGCCACCCCTGTGATCCACGCACCACGTCGGGTGCCGGCACCCCTCAAGGACCGCCTCAAGCAGCAGTTACAGGACCTCCAGGACCAGGGCATTATATCGAAGGTCACAGAACCCACGGACTGGGTCAGCTCCATGGTCTGCGTCAAGAAGCCGTCAGGGGAGCTTCGAATCTGCATCGACCCCAAGGATTTAAACCGCAACATCAGGAGGCACATTACCCGATACCAAAACGAGAGGAGTTGACCAGCGAGATGGCTCATGCCAAACTCTTTACGAAGCTGGACGCCTCCAAGGAGTTCTGGCAAATACAGCTGGATGCAACCAGTCGCAAGCTGTGCACATTCAATACCCCGTTCGGTCGCTACTGCTACAACCGGATGCATCATCTCTGCCTCAGAGGTATTTCACCGCATCATGGGACAGATGATGGAGGGTATCGAGGGGGTGCGTGTCTATGTTGACGATGTCATAATCTGGTCCACAACTCCTCAAGAACACATCGACCGCCTCAAGCAGGTATTCCACAGAATCCATGAGCATGGCCTCCAACTCAACAGAGCCAAGTGCTCATTCGGTCAATCAGAAATCAAATTCCTTGGTGACCACATCTCGCAGCAACGCGCGCGGCCAGATGCCGACAAGGTCTCGGCGATCAACGCCATGAAGACCCCAGAGGACAAAAAGGAGGTCCTCCGCTTTCTAGAGGTGGTCAACTTCCTCGGGAAGTTCATTCCCAACATGGCGGCACACACCACAGCCCTCCGCCATCTCGTCAAAAAGTCGACGGAATTCCAGTGGCTGCCCGCTGATGAAAACAAATGGCGTGAGCTGAGGGCAAAACTCACCACAGCCCCGGTTCTGGTGTTCTTCGACCCTACCAAAGAGACCAAAATATCCACTGACGCGAGCCAGGCCGGTATTGGGGTGGTGCTCCTCCAATGGGATGACTCCTCCTCATGGGCCCCAGTTGCGTATGCCTCCAGAGCCATGATGCCCACTGAGCAACGGTACGCTCAGATCGAGAAGGAGTGTCTGGGCCTCCGAACCGGAATTGACAAATCTCACGACTATGTGTATGGCCTCCCAAAATTCACGGTTGAAACGGACCACAGGCCACTAGTCCACATAATCCAGAAGGATTTGAATGACATGACGCCTCGGTTACAACGAATCCTTCTCAAGCTATGCCGCTGACTTTGAACTTGTCTACACGCCAGACAAAGAACTCATTGTTGCAGATGCCCTTTCCAGGTCTATCACCACACCGTGTGAATAAACTGACTGTGTCTGCCAAATCGATGCGCAGGTGCAATTGTGTGCCTCCAACCTTCCGGCCACTGATGAGAGGGTCATCCAAATTCGTGAGGAAACGGCCAAGGATCCTCTGCTACAGCGTGTGATGCAGCACCTCACGAATGGCTGGCAGAAGGGACAGTGTCCCCAGTTTTACAACGTCAAGGACGACCTGATGGTGGTGGACGGCATCCTCATGAAGCTCGATAGGATTGTGATTACGCAGAGCATGCAAGCTATGGTGCACGGCCAACTCCATGAGGGTAACCTGGGGGCGAGAAATGTTGACGCAGAGCTCGAGAGGCAGTCTATTAGCCAGGCATCAGCCAGGGCGTTGCCAACACGGTCAAAACTGCCCCACATGTCAGAAATCTCAGCCAGCTCAACCCAAAGAAACTCTGCAGCAACATGAGATAGTGACCTCCCCATGGTCCAAAGTCGGTGTCGACCTTTTCCACGCCAAGGGGTGTGACTATGTCCTCCTGGTCGACTACTTCTCCAATTACCCTGAAGTGGTGAAACTGTCCAACCTCACATCGAAGGCGGTGATTAAAGCATGCAAAGAAACGTTTGCCAGGCATAGGATACCGCTCACGGTGATGAGTGACAACGGTGCCTGTTTTTACAGCCAGGAATGGTCTGATTTTGCCCACCTGAACAACTTTCGTCACGTAACCTCCAGCCCCCACTACCCACAGTCAAACGGGAAGGCCGAAAAGGGGTCCATATCGTTAAGAGATTACTGTGCAAGGCTGCAGACTCAGGCTCCAACTTCAACCTGGCGCTGCTGGCATACAGAGCATCCCCGCTGTCCACTGGGTTGTCTCCCGCGCAGATGCTCATGAACCGCACTCTGTGAACCACGGTTCCAGCCATCCATGTTCCAGACTTTGACCACCTCACGGTCATACAAAAGTTGCAGCAGTCTCGGGCCCAATAGAAATCAGCATACGACGCTCATGCCACGGATCTCCCCGAGCTGGTCCCAACTGATCGAGTTCGTGTGCAGTTGCCTGACGGCGGCTGGTCCGCCACAGCTGTGGTGATCAAGCCTCATCCGCATGGCTGATGGATCGTTCCTATGACGCAACAGACGGGCGCTGCGCAGAGTTCCACGCCCGCCACCTAACCATGATGTCCCGCCTCACACAATGCTTCCTCCGGACGTGCCCTACCACGAGGCCACCGATCTACCACCAATCCTGCCGACCTCTGCGACCACCGCATTGGCGGCGGTCCCGCCCATCCAAGTGCAGGCGGCCCCTGATCCACCCTTGAGGCGGTCAACCAGAATTTGCCGCCCGCCGCAGCGACTAAACTTATAGACTGAACTTTTGCACAACTGTGTTACTTTATCGTTTTGACCTCTGTAAATATCGTTGTTACTGTTTCATCTGCCCTATATCTGCACTAGTGTACATAAGGTCATTTTAGCACATTCTGTATATAGTCACGCACATATACACATCCACACGCACATGCACCTTAATATTTATTATCTCAACACACACAATACAGAACAAAAAGAAAGGGAGAGAGATGTCATAATATACATCTATGTATACAATGGAGTGCAGACAGGCAGTGACTGACACACAGGATGACCAGTAAGCACACAGAACAGAGCAACCAATCACCAGACAGGACACGACCACTATAAAGCCAGAGGGCACCAGTTTTCCGCGCTCTCGGGACCCAGCCTCTGGGACAGTCCGAGTTAGTGAGCTGGCCAGTGCAAACACCATGTGGTAGCTAGTAAGTCTGGTTAGGCTAGTATAAGGTCTCCAGTCAAATAAGCATAGTGCCATCCCACAGTTGAACATGTATAATAGTTTAGATGTTAAATAAAATCGTGTTGCATCTTATCAAGTGTTGGAGGTCAGTCTCTCGCCCACTGCATCAAGTGCAGTCCACATCGACCCAGCCTACCCAACACATCATCTTGGGCCACTAAAAGACAACGCGCTGAATTCTCCACCGTCGGGATTCTCCGTTTTGCCGGCAGCCCGGGGAGTGGTTTCCTGTTGGTGTGGGGCTGACCCACTGACCAGCCGGCGAAATGGAGAGTCCCGACGGCGTGCTGAACCAGAAATCTGGTGCGACGGGACAGAGAATCCTGCCCATGGTGTTATCTCCTCATTTATTTTGCCCTTGCCCCTGAAGTCCTTCGGGGCCTCCAGCAGAACCGCTCTGCAAATGGTGTATTTTCCTTGAACTTCAATACTTTCCCTGTGTGTTGGTCCTATTTCAGTTCATTAATATACAATGGGTGGGATCTATCATTCACGTTACGCTGGAAAAGCAGTGCGGTGAGGCGCAATGTGACCGGTAAAGTGAGACAGCTAATCTCGCTGTAATATGCGTTCCCAAGATCTACCCAAGGCCTGGAATCTAAACCCCTCGCCTTGGAGACTTCAGGCGAGCGCTGTTCTGTCCTGGTCCCCACAAACAGGGAGCAGACGTAATGGCATTCGTGGGGGTCACCCAGGGGATTGAAGGCCCCCAGGTGCATGCACATCTGGTGCCACCTTGGCACCCTGGCAGTGCCACCTAGGTATTCCTCAGTGCAGAAAATGGGGCTAAGTGTGGCCTCATCGGGAAGTTCCCCATTGAGACTCCCAATCTACCCGGATGGGCCTTCGACAGTGTGTGTTCCTCAGTGTTCCGAGTGCCGGAAAACACCCGCTAATCTCACGTGCTATGGGGCTCTGCCCCATTCGAATAGGTCGTGCCCATAATAATCTAAGAGTAGAGGAGACAGTAAAGATTACTCATCTTAACTTATCTGTTTTAGATTTCTTTTCCTCCCCTGTTTTTTCCAATGGAGTTAATATTAAAGTGTGAGGATACCTGCCTGCCACTGTTGTCTTTCTCCTCCAGCAATACTGCTTTACCACTTCTCAGCTCATTCTTGATATCTGTGTCCTCAACCGTAATCAAGTCAACGCCAAACTCCTTCCTCCATTTCAGGTAACGGAGGATCGCGTTAAACGCCTGATCAACGGACTGGAAAGCTCGCAGGAACCTCGCAAATGCCTTGTCATTCAGATCCTGCAAAACATCAGTCAAGGTTCAGGCATCCGTTCTTTGATATAGCCCATTTTCATTTCCCCCTCTCCCTCCTGAACTAAATGACTACCCCACAGGGCACTGGCACCTCTCCAGGTTGCCTTCCCCATGGTTGGAGTGAGAGTGCAAGCACACAGGGGAGGGATCCCAGACCAGCCTGATCTCTCCCATGTGGTGTTGGGTGCTCTGGTGCACAGATGAGCCAACACAGTTGTATGTGGTACAACTCTATTTTATTTTAACTCTTATAATACAGTTCGTTCTGGATACTCTGCACGTGCTGTCTCCCTGAGTGTGTCGTGTAGCAGGTCTGTCCTGGTACTCCTCTCCAGCTAATACTGACCACCAGGTGTCGTGTTTGTGCTTTTATATCTTTCTGTGATTGGTTGTGGTGGTGTGTGTTCTGATTTGTCTGTTGGTGTGTCTATCATGATGTGTGTGTTTGAATATCATGACATCCCCCCTTTTTTACAAAGATATGTGCCTACGTGGTTATAAATATAATCGTGTCGTGAGTGCATCTAAGAGTGTGTGCGTGTGTTGTGTACAGCGTGTGTATATGACGTAACTATTTACATGGGGCGATGTCGGGTGCGTCACACTAACAAGGTTGTACCATAACAAAACATGAATGCGAGAAAAAAAACAACTTGAACAGTGGTCCGGTCAGACGATATCTGGAACGATAAACAACAACAGGTTATAATACAGAAGTGTTTGACTTTTTGAACGTATGAACAGCGTTATAAGTCCAGTCTAATGGGTGACCGCCTCAAGAATAGGCTGGTCCTCAAGCCGGTTCAGCTGTGGAGATTTGGGTTCACACTGGTTCACCTTGGACTGTTGGAGGTGATGCTGTTGCCGAAGTCTCTACTTTTCCATTTGTTGTACTTCGTGCAGTGCTTGGTTTTTCATTCGTGCAAATATAACATTCAACATCTTTGTTAGTGTTGCCTTGGCTGTGGTTTGGTTCTGGTGGCGATGGAAGGGGCATGATCCGTGGCATCTCCACGAAGTCATCCTTGGGAACCAGTGGAGGATCCGGCGTGTGCGTACGGTTCAGTTGCGAGCGTGGAAGGCGGCGCAAAGCTCGCTGATTGCGCCTACGCACCAATCCATCCGCCCTGCATGCCAGGAACAAGGTGGAGTCTTTTTTCTTTTTATGTTTGTGGTGGACGGCACCTTGTAGCCGATGGGTCGTTGCCATCGAAGTAGCACCATCACTAATATCATGCAAGGCGATGACTGTGCCAGATGTGGAAGTTGGCCGAGACCGTGCACGCTGGTTCCGGCCACCTGCTGTGCCGGAAGGGCGACTCCGCAGAGAAACGTCGAAGCATGTCGCCTTGGAGAGAGAATTGTTGCTCGCATCAACGTCTGGCGATGGCGCGAATTGGTGTGTCCGTCTTGGACCGCCGGTGCTGGTCGCCACTGCCGACCCAGTGGGACTGCCACGCGATCCATTCCCTGTCGCCGTGGCATCCGCCGTCACCCTGAGCGTGCCATCACCGAGGCCGCGACACCGCCCATCCGGAGCAAGGTCTGGCGTGCGCGAATCAGAGTCGGCGCTTGGCTGCTCCCCATCTGGAGTCCGGTTTGCCTTCCGTCGATGCTCCCCGTCCGGAGTCCCAACACGTTCACTGGAGGCAGCCGAGATTCCCTGAAGCTGCACTTCTGGAGTCGGAACATGCAGGAATGCACCAACCAGTGGAGAGGCTCGAGCCATCGAGGGTGGAAGCGGTGCGCCGCCACCGCAGTCGTCAGTGGTCTCACCGTGATCGTCGAGTGCCTCGGTACGCACTAGGCGAGGTCTGTCACCTTGCACCTTTTGCATGGGAAGTGGGATGCTGTCGTCACTCGTCTCACATCCCGTGGATAGATCCTCATTAGCAGCTTGCTGTTCACTAGGGTTGGGTAAATTGTCAGAGTTTTCATCTGGTGGTGCACACCATGTCGGTGGACTGTCATTGTCTTGCCGTTGTCCTTCATTTGGGCTTTTCTTCTTTGGAATTTTAAATCTTCCCCCAGACATTGCAGAACCTTGTTTATTACCCCCAAATTCTCCCATAGGTATGGTCTCGAATATAGGATCCAATGTTTCTATCGACATTGTACTATTTTCCAAAGAACATTCCGTTTCACTTTTCTTCTCAGGTACCTCATATGTATCTTTGTCTAATGTACATGCCTTCATGGTCTCTGGGTCTGATTTTGCTGGGACTGGCATGGTCACAGTCTCTCTTTTACTGTTCTCAATTGCCCACATTATACTCCCCATACATAACTGCTTAATCACTGGGGTTAGTGTGGTACAATGGATAATCGGGTCGACCTTATCTGCATCTTCACCATTAGTGGAAAGCACACTTGGTTCACTTGAGACTACTGTGGGTTTTAAATTCGTTATCTGGCTACTCGATGTCGGTGTCCTCAGGATTCTTGCTCCAATGTTCTGCTCATTTATCAGTGGAGTGTGTATAGGTTCAATGCAATTAATGTTCCCCTCAAGGTTTGAAGAGTCATTACTGACTAACTGCTGGTCTCCGAAGTTGGGACTTTGCGGCGTTGTGTTGAAGGGAGACATTTGACCCTGCTGTAGATATGATTCAGGTTGTGTTATTTCCATTACCTGAGGATCAATGTCTTGTCCATTTTTTCGATCCGTACTAAAACACTGGCAATTCTCAGTCTGCTCCTTGCAAGTTAAACATTCAATTAATTTCTTTAGCAAATCCTCAGCATCCTTCTGTGACCGTGCAGCATTATTAATCTCTGTTCGGCTATAATGATCCTGAAGGTCAGCGCATAAACCTTTTTTCTTCGGGCTTGGAAGAGGCGATTCCTTTGGCTTGTCTTCAGTTGGGCTTGAACAGTCTTCAGCGCTGTGCCCTTCATTGTAGCATGAGAGACCGTCATGGTCATGCTGCTGTGTAGTGGAGCATGGTAGGCTGTTATAGCCTTCTTGCTGTTCACGTGAGCATGGCAGACTTGCATCGTCTGCCGCTGGTTGGTCAGGAGAGGTTGCTAGACCCTCATGGTCTTGTTCCTGCAAGGACCGCACATTGGAGTCTTGCGTTGCTTCTATCGTGGAGGCTGTCCACGAGCTCTCTGTGGAGGCTTGTGACACTGGAGTCACTTCTTGTTCATGCAAGGACTGCGCTCTGGAGTCTTGCGTTTCTGCAATTGTGGAGTCTGTCCACGAGCTTGGTGTGGAGGCTTGTGACACTGGAGTCACTTCTGGTTCATGCGAGGACTGCGCTCTGGAGTCTTGCATGTCTTCTTTCATAGAGTCGGGAACGTTGAGCGGGACGTGGACCACGCTCTGTGTGGCAGCAGGGCGCTCTCCATGTGCTTGCACCGCTCCCTGTCTGTTAATGTCAGGCTGCAGCATCATCCGGTACTGATAAGTTGGGACGTCATATCTGCTGGATTGAAGATCCTCAAATCCGAAAAATGAATCCGCATCTGCGTCGGATTCAATGTGGGGGCCGCCAATGTGCAACACGAAAGGTTCGTCCGAGTCATAGTCGTATAGGACCACGGAGCTATCATTGGGCTCGCGAGGTCCGGAAACACTGTAAAGATCGTCATCGAAGTATTCGAGGTCGGAATCATCGGCTTGTGCGTAGGTAACTGCTTGTCGGAGGGTTCTTCGGAGGTCAAATTCATCTCCTGGGTCAATTTGCGGCAATGTGCTGTCATTCCAGGTGAGGGAAGGTTGTTTTACAGCTTTAACAGATTTGATATAGGACGTTTCCCTTTTAAATTGGATTTGGGACGTTTCCCCTTTAAATTGGTGCGGTCTGGGGCCTCTGACATCCTGACGCTCGGTATGTAGCACGTAGGTGGCGACTGCGCATGCTCAGATCGCTGTTCCTTTACCGATGGCCGTTTTCTTGACTGCGCACGCGCAGGATCTCGCGCATGCGCAAACAAAACTTCCGGTTCTGCGCACTGCTCGCGCAACTGTGCTAGCGTGATACCTTTAGCAAGATGGCCGCCGACCTCGACCCAGCCCTCTCTCAAGCCCGGGATTTCGGCCTCTGGGAATTCGGGCTCCGGGATCCCAGCCACGAGGTGAGTACTGCAGCTTTTCTTACCTTTACTTGCCGATTGGATTGCGTTTTCTTCACAGTACTTGGAGAATTTGTCCAGGACTGCCTGGTAATCGTACCTTTGCTGCCTCCTGAAGAACCTGAACCTTGTGAATATTTCTCTTGCCCTTGCACCGGCGATGGTGAGGAGAAATTCAATTTTTTCGCTATCATCCAGGTCTTGGAGTTCAGCTGCCACCAGGAACAATTCGAACACTTGCCGGAATCGCCGCCAGTTTTCGCGGAGATCGCCGTAGCACTGGAGCGGCTGCGGAACCGGGAGCTCTATCATTTTGCCTGGGCACTGCTGGTTGTCTGTGTACACTGAGGTATGCCGGCAGGTATCGATCCACTCCTGTACCATGTGGTGTTGGGTGCTCTGGTGCACAGATGAGCCAACACAGTTGTATGTGGTACAACTCTATTTTATTTTAACTCTTATAATACAGTTCGTTCTGGATACTCTGCACGTGCTGTCTCCCTGAGTGTGTCGTGTAGCAGGTCTGTCCTGGTCCTCCTCTCCAGCTAATACTGACCACCAGGTGTCGTGTTTGTGCTTTTATATCTTTCTGTGATTGGTTGTGGTGGTGTGTGTTCTGATTTGTCTGTTGGTGTGTCTATCATGATGTGTGTGTTTGAATATCATGACATCCCACACACCTATGTTTTGAACATTGATTTGTATGAATGTGATTCTATGAGACTTGGTGCAGTGAATAACATTCTCACCTCTGAGTCAGACGTTGTGTGTTCCAGTCCCAGTCCACATTGGGTGCGATTCACCCAGCTGGGAACAAAGTCCCATAGCGCGTTTAGACGTGTGTTTCCCGGCGCTCACAGTGCAGGGAAACACATGGCTATTCAACGCGACTCACGTTGTGTAAGATCCCAGGACGGGGAACGCACGGCCGAGACCACACATAGCCCCATTTTGCACAATGTAGCGCGAGATTGGGACCTCCTCCCCAGTCCGAACACACCATGGGGCCCCTCCCCAATACCCACACAGGGCACCCCCAGCCCAATCATATATGTGCAAAAAATGTCAGCTTGGCACCTTGGTAGTGCCAACTTGGCAGTGCCCATATCAGCTGGCAGCATCTCACTGGCACCCATGTGGCAGTGCCAGGGTACCACCCTGCCCAAAGGGCATGCAAGTCTAGTCCCCGTTTGTGGGGCTAGTGCTGAACGGTGCTTGCCCAAGACAAAGAGGATGAACCCCAAAACCTCAGGTACCTCAGGAATCTGCACATTAGACTGAGACTTATTGTCTCGCTCTAATATGCAGCTTTGCAAAAAGTGATCCCGCCCACAATAGGCAGGATTTACATCACAAAGTCTCACGAAATCGCATTGGACCTCACGAGGCATTGCGAGCCAGGTAGATCCCGGGAGCAGGATCTCCCAGCTTTTATTGGCAATGCTGCCTGGCCATTGGTTACACCCACAACCTCTAGGCTAGCATTCTACTGCAGTACTGAGGGAGTGCTGCACTGATGAAGGTACCTCCTTTGGATGTGATGTTAAGTTGAGGCCTTCTCTTCGGTGGTTGGGAAAATGTCCACGGATCTATTTCTCTGGTGTCTTGGTTGATACTTGTTCCTCATCCAGTACCAAAAACAGATTATCTGAACATTGATTCTATTCCTTTTTCTGGGAGCTTGCTGCTAGCACAGTTGGTTGCTACATTCCAGCGTTATAATAATCGCTTATTATCACAAGTAGGCTTCAATGAAGTTACTGTGAAAAGCCCCTAGTCGCCACATTCCGGCACCTGTTCAGGGAGACTGGCATGGGAATTTAACCCGATCTGCTGGCCTTGTTCTGCATTACAAGCCAGCTGTTTAGCCCACTGTGCTAAACCAGCCCTGAACTGTGATTACTTCAAAATGACTCCATTGATTGTAAAGCATATTGGGACACCCACGGTTATGAAAGACGGTACATATAAGTTCCATATATAAGTACGTATAAGGGTCTTTCTTCCTTTGAATTTGTTAGACAATCTACCTCCATCCACAACACACATTTAGTCCAGAAGCTAAACTTTCCATTCGATATTATAATTTACGAACCTAGTCCTACCTTTGGAAATGCATTGCGTATTCCCTGGAAAATAAAATAAAGCAAATATTAAAATTGAGATTTTTTTTTTCATTAATACCGTTCCGCAGAGAGATGTAAAATCACCATACCATTGCCTTCTGTTCGAGCAGGATTTTATTTTCCTCCGAGTCTGATACAGTTGGACAAGGTCCCTCTTCGGAAGCGAGGTTTTCATTTTCCCTAGTTGTAAGATATTTGAAAAAAAATGATATATATATATATATATATATATACATATGCAGCTGATATGTAATGTGGAACTAAGAAGTACAAGTTTAAAAATATATATATATTTATTAAAGTTTTTTAACAACACAATTTTTCTCCCATACAAACAATAAACCCCCCCCCCCCCCCGTAACAAAATAGCCAGAAATCGTACTGAGCAAGATACATAAATGGCAAAATGGTATATTTACATAGCTTTATACACTGGCTCTCTCCCGCACGTGCCAGTTTCCCCCACCCTTCATGTTATCTCTTGCTCATCCACCCACTCAAGCAATCCCCCATTCCCCCCCCCCCCCCCTCCCAAGACGTCCCCCCCCCCCCCCCCCCCCCACCGGGTTGCTGCTGCTGCTGACCGACCTTCCTCTAACGCTCCGCGAGATAGTCTAGGAACGGTTGCCACCGTCTGTAGAACCCCTGTGCAGACCCTCTCAAGGCGAACTTAATCCTCTCCAGCTTTATGAACCCCGCCATGTCATTTATCCAGGCCTCCACGCTAGGGGGCTTTGTCTCCTTCCACATTAGCAAGATCCTTCGCCGGGCTACTAGGAATGCAAAGGCCAGAATACCGGCCTCTTTCGCCTCCTGCACTCCCGGCTCATCCACTACTCTAAATATTGCTAGGCCCCAGCTTGGCTTGACCCGGACTTTCACCACCTGAGATATTGCTCCCGCCACTCCTCTCCAGAACCCCTCCAGTGCCGGGCATGACCAAAATATATGGACATGGTTTGCCGGGCTCCCTGAGCACCTTCCACATCTGTCCTCTACCCCAAAGAACCTGCTCAATCTCGCCCCTGTCAAGTGAGCAATGTGAACCACCTTAAATTGTATCAGGCTGAGCCTGGCACACGAGGAGGAGGAATTAACCCTGCCTAGGGCATCAGCCCACAGACCTTCTTCGATCTCCTCCCCCAGCTCCTCCTCCCATTTACCCTTCAACTCTTCTACCAGCGCTTCCCCCTCTTCTTTCATCACCTGGTGTATTGCTGACACCTTGCCCTCCCCGACCCATACACCCAACATCACCCTATCTTGAATTTCTTGTGCCGGGAGCAACGGGAATTCCCTCACCTGTCGCCTCACAAACGCCCTCTCCTGCATATATCTAAAGGCATTTCCCGGGGGTAACTCGAACTTCTCCTCCAGTGCCCCGAGGCTCGCAAACGTCCCGTCAATGAACAGGTCCCCCATTCTTCTAATCCCTGCCCGACGCCAGCTCTGGAACCCCCCGTCCATCTTCCCCGGGACAAACCGGTGGTTAACCCTGATCGGGGACCACACTGAGGCTCCCACTGCACCCCTGTGCCGTCTCCACCGGCCCCAGGTCCTTAGCGTTGCTGCCACCACCGGGCTCGTGGTATACTTTGACGGCGAGAACGGCAGCGGTGCCGTCACCAACGCCCCCAGGCTCGTTCCTTTACAGGACGCCATCTCCATCCTCTTCCATGCCTCCCCCTCCATAACCCACTTGCGGATCATCGCCACATTTGCTGCCCAGTAGTAGCTCCCTAGGTTTGGCAGTGCCAACCCTCCTCGGTCCCTACTGCGTTCCAGGAACCCTCTCCTTACCCTCGGGGTCTTATTTGCCCACACAAACCCCATAATACTCCTACCTACTCTCTTAAAAAAGGCCTTAGTGATCACGATGGGGAGGCACTGAAACACAAACAAAAACCTCGGAAGGACCACCATTTTGACCGACTGCACTCTACCCGCCAGCCAGAGCGGTAACATGTCCCATCTTTTGAAATCCTCCTCCATTTGCTCCACCAACCTCGTCAGATTCAGTTTATGATGGGCCCCCCAACTCCTGGCTATCTGGATCCCCAGATACCGAAAACTCCCCGCCGCCCTCCTCAGCGATAGGTCCCCTATCCTTCTTTCTTGGTCCCCCGCCTGTAATACAAAGAGCTCACACTTCCCTACATTGAGCTTATAGTCTGAAAACTCCCCAAACTCCCTTAACGTCTGCATGACCTCCACCATCTCCTCCATTGGATCCGCCACGTACAACAACAGGTCATCCGCATATAGCGACACCCGATGCTCTTCTCCCCCTCGGACCACCCCCCTCCATTTATTAGACTCCCTCAATGACATGGCGAAGGGTTCGATCGCCAATGCAAACAACAGGGGGGACAGGGGGCACCCCTGCCTCGTTCCTCGGTACAGCCGAAAGTACTCCGACCTCCGCTGGTTCGTCACTACACTCGCCATCGGGGCTCTGTAAAGGAGCTTAACCCAACTGATAAACCCTCCCCCGAACCCAAACCTACGCAGCACCTCCCGGAGGTACTCCCACTCTACTCGGTCAAAGGCCTTTTCCGCGTCCATAGCTGCCACTATCTCCGCCTCTCCCTCCTCCGATGGCATCATTATCACGTTTAAGAGACGCCGCACATTAGTGTTTAATTGCCTGCCCTTTACGAATCCCGTCTGGTCCTCATGGATCACCCCCGGGACACAGTCCTCGATCCTCGTGGCCAGCACTTTTGCCAACAACTTAGCATCCACATTGAGGAGCGAGATCGGCCTGTACGATTCACATTGCAATGGGTCCTTGCCCCGCTTTAGGATCAAAGAAATTGTCGCTTCCGACATTGTCGGATGAAAGGTCCCCTCCTCCCTTGCCTCGTTAATGGTCCTCACTAGTAGCGGGGCCAACAGGTCTACGTTCTTTCCGTAGAACTCCACCGGGAACCTGTCCGGCCCCGGGGCCTTCCCCGCCTGCATGCTCCCCAAACCCTTACTCAGCTCCTCCAACCCAATTGGTGGCCCCAAACCAGCCACCTCTTGCTCCTCCACCCTCGGGAACCTCAGTTGGCCTAGGAATCGTCTCATCCCCTCGTCCCCCGCTGGGGGCTGGGATCTGTACAGCTCTTCATAGAAGGCCTTGAATATCTTGTTTATTTTCGTCGCACTCCGAACCGTGGCTCCCCTTCCATCTTTGATTCCCCCTATTTCCCTCACCGCTGGCACTGGCTCATGGCCTCCTGTGGCCACAGACGCCGCCTGCACGGAAAGCCCCAGGCCTCGCATACTGCTCCCCATGTCTGACACCGTCGCACCCATTGCCTCCACCGCGGATGCCACCCGTGCGGTGTCGGCCTGGGTGGCACGCATGACCGGCACCACTTCCAGCTCCTGGACGCGAGTGCACTCCTCCACCTGCGACTGCAGCCGCCGCAAGCTGGCCGTCACCCTCTTCGCTCGTCCCAGGTTCGGTGGTTGCATCGGGGCTATGGGTGGGTGTGGTAACTCCAGGAACCCGGGATCCATCTGGGCGGCAGATGTTCGCTTGCGCCAGGATGCCCTCCGACTCCCAGCCCCTCTGCTGCTCCTACCTCCACCTGCTACCTGTACGGCTGTGTTGTGCCCACCAGTGAGTGTACCAGACGCCTCATCACTAAAGTGCCCAACCGAGGTGAGCGTCTCTGCGATGGCGGAGGGTGTTGGAGACAGCAGTTGCGTTGTGTCGTGCGCATCGTCCGACTCTGAGTCCATGGCACTTTTGGGTGGCGGTTCGTCTCCACCCATCCACTCTGTGTCACTGTCCTGTATTTCGGTTTCCTGGGTAGGGGTCTCCTCTGTAGGGGTCTCCTGGGTAGGGGTGTCCTGGGTAGGGGTGTCCTGGGTAGGGCTGTCCTGGGTAGTGGTGTCGTGGGTAGGTCTGTCCTGGGTAGGGCTGTCCTGGGTAGTGGTTTCGTGGCTCGGCTGCGACGGGGGTCTGTGGCTGCCCCCCTCATCGCACGAGACCGGGGCGTCGCCTCCCTATTGCTCCAGGTCTCTCCGTCTCCCGTGGTCGCCCTGGGGCATCCTGTGGACGGTTGGCATCTGCGGGGATGGGTGCCTCGACGTTTGCTCCTGCGATACACAATGAAGCATGCATGGTTAGACACGCAGGCGGTGATCAGGTGATATGGGGGAGGGGGGATATGGGGGACGGAGGATATGAGGGAGGGGGGATATGGGGGAGGGGGGATATGGGGGATATGAGGGAGGGGGGATATGTGGGATATGGGGAGGGGGGATATGGGGGATATGGGGGAGGGGGGATATGGGGGAAGGGGGATATGGGGTGGGGGGATATGGGGGATATGGGGGAGGGGGGATATGGGGGATATGGGGAGGGGGGATATGGGGACGGGCAATCGGTGGCTCACTTGCTGGTGGGCCCCCGGCTTCTGCATCGGCAATCTCCCGGTCCTCAGGTCCACCAGCCAGTTCCAGGGCCCTTTCCTCATGTACGGTGAGTGGCCTCTCATCAGCGGGGCCTCCTCCAGTCCTCTCATGCTCCCTATTGTTGTGTGCGCACTTCTCCTGTGGGGGGGTGGGGGTAGCAGGGGTAAAGGGCAACAGTGTTAGACAGGTATATGAATGCACGCCCTCGGTTGCGTGTATAGTGCAGAGGTTAGGGGTAGGGTTGGTTTCACCTGGGGGTGTGCCGCACATCGGGCAGGGAGGGGGAGGCTCACCCTGGCTGCCCTGACGAGGTCGTTCACCTTCTTGTGGCACTGGGTGCCTGTCTGTGGTGTCAGAGCCACAGCGGTGACGGCCTCTGCCTCCTCCCTCCACAGACGCCGGCTGAGGCATGGGGCGACCCTGCGGCTGTGTCCGGGGTACAGGGACTCCCTCCTGTCCTCCACTGCGTCCAGGTGTGCCTCGATGTCGCGGTCCTGGAACCTCGGGGCTGCGCGGCGGGCGGCCACCTTGTTGGTCTTCCGGGGTGGACGGTCTTTTGAGCCGTCATGCCGTCCACATCGGGCGACGCCATCGTGAATGGCGTCACGCCGCTGCTAGCCCATTCGGGGCCGGAGAATTTGCGTTGTTTGGGAGGGCCCGATGCCGGAGTGATCCGCGCCGTTTTTGGCGCCGGGTCCCAGACATCGCGCCAGTTTTCGGAGAATCCCGCCCCTGAGCTTGGTCAAAGGAGGTTTTAAGCAGCATCTTGAATAAGCATGGTGTGGTGGAGATTCAGAAATGTTTAGAGGGACCTCCAAAGCTTAGGGTCTGGACAGCTGCAGGAATAGCTACCAATGGCAGAGCAAAGCAAGTAGGCAATAGGCCAGAGTTGGAAGGATGCAGTGTTCACAAAGACTGGTGAAGGTGAAAGGAAGGTGCAATACTGTGGAGTGATCTGAACAGGTGAGAATTTTGGATGACCCAAAGATCTTTCCAGCCAGTGATGTACTTTTTAAGTGTAGTCACGGTGGCACAGTGGTTAGTACTACTGCCTTACAGCGCCAGGGACCCAAGTTTAATTCCGGACTTGGGCCACTGTCTGTGCGCAGTCTGCACGTTCTCCTCATGTCTGCGTGGGTTTCCTCCGGTGCTCCGGTTTCCTCCCACAGTCCAAAGATGTGCAGGTTAGATGGATTGACCGTGATAAATTGCCCATTAGTGTCCAGGGATGTGCAGGTTAGGTTATGGGGTTAGGGCGGGGTGGACATGGGTAGCGTGCTCATTCGAAGGGCAGGTGCAGACTCAATGGGCTGAATGGCTTCCTTCCTGTAGGGATTATATGATTCACTGTTGTAATGTTGGAAATGCAGCCAATTTGAGCACAGCAAGATCCCACAAACAGCAAAATGATAATGAAAATGGCTTATTGTCACAAGTAGGCTTCAAATGAAGTTACTGTGAAAAGCCCCTAGTCGCCACATTCCAGCGCCTGTTCAGGGAATTGAACCACGCTGCTGGCCTGCCTTGGTCTGCTTTTAAAGCCAGCGATTTAGCCCTGTGCTAAACAGCCCCTAATGACCAGATGTACTGTTTTAATGATGTGGGTGAGGGTAAATCCTGGCTAGGACAATAGGTCATGCATTATTAAATTACTATTTCCATTCCAATAAGCACTGGGAGTGGAATATACTCTAATGTGCTACTGTAATTGTAGTTCTAATGCTCCAGTATTACGGCTATTCCTGGTAATTCAGTTAATTAGTGATAAAAATGTAATCATCCCCGATTATAACTTAAGAACTAGAGATAGCAAAGTGTAAGTTTAGTGCTTTGGAAAGCGGAATTACTCAACTTTTGTAACAGTAGTAGTATTAAGTACTGATAAACATGCAGCCATCACTAGTAGGGCAATGTGATTTCTGTGAATATAGCAGTCGTTTTTCCAGTTTTAAATTGGATGGTTTATGCTGCAACACGAGACAATACCCTTGCTGTCTACCTTGCTGTCTCCACTATACAATACCCTTGCTGTCTACCTTGCTCTCTACACTACACAATACCCTTGCTGTCTAGAATATACAATACCCTTGCTATCTACCTTACTGTCTATACTATACAATACTTTGCTGTCTATACTATACAATACCCTTGCTGTCTACCTGTCTCCACTATACAATACCCTTGCTGTCTATGCTATACAATACTTTGCTGTCTATACTATACAATACTCTTGCTGTCTACCTGTCTCCACTATACAATACCCTTGCTGTCTTCCTTGCTGTCTATACTATACAATACTCTTGCTGTCTACCTTACTGTCTATACTATATACCCTTGCTGTCTACCTTACTGTCTACACTATACAATACCCTTGCTGTCTACCTTGCCGAAGATGCCATTCTATTGTGGCCCCGATGGTTTCTTGAAGTCATTTTTCTGCCAGCCTGTTCGGCCGGTTGAGATGGAGTTTGTAGCAGACAGTGAGACAGAAGCAGTGTGATTGTGCCGTCACTCTCACTCACAATGGGACAATGTACTGGCAGCAGCCACAGCAGCGAGGGGAGTGCAGGTGAAACTGACACTCATTGGCAAAGTCTGCAAGGTTCAGCTCTGGAATAAAAACTCACCCTTTTTGTACATAACATTTTTATTAGTACCGTGAATCACAAGCAAACAGTGTAGACAGATCCGGGACGTTTGAGGTTTACAGACGGAGCTGAGTTACCGGGAACTTTGTAGCTTTCAGATTCCCACTTGAAATTGCAACAGTTTTCATCAATGCCGCGCATGCGCGGGGATCCTGGCACAATGGGCGGGGCCAGGAGGCAGGAATCAGATGGGAGCAGGGCGGGGTCCTCCTAGGCGGCGGGGTCTACTGGGGGGGCGGGGTCTCCACAGGGGGGCGGGGCATCTCCAGACAGGACTGACAGCTGTGGGTGGGGTTTGGGAGGTGGGCGGGGTCTGAGGTGATTGATAGATGTGGGCGGGGTTTGATGTGATTGATAGATGTGGGCGTGGCTTGGGAGGTGGGTGGGGTTTGCGAGGTGGGCGGGGTTGTGGCGATTGATAAATGTGGGCGGGGTTTGGGTTGTGGGCGGGGTTTGGGATGAAAGGTAAAAAGAAATAGTGTACTAATTAGAAAAGCTGAAAATAAGTTGTAAATTTAAAAAACAAATTAAAAGGAATTAAATGAAATAGAGATGAAGAGTCAGGTATTGTAATAATAATAATCTTTATTGGTGTCACCAGTAGACTTACATTAACACTGCAATGCAGTTACTGTGAAAAGCCCCTAGTCGCCACATTCCGGCACCTGTTCGGGTACACAGAGGGAGAATTCAGAATGTCCAATTCACCTAACAGTACGTCTTTCGGGACTTGTGGGAGGAAACCGGAGCACCCGGAGGAAACCCACGCAGACACAGGGTGAACGTGCAGACTCCACACAGACAGTGACCCAAGCCGCAATCGAACCTGGGACCCTGGAGCTGTGAAGCAACAGTGCTAACCACTGTGGTACCGTGTGGCCCATTAGACAGAGCGTTAAAGGAGGTGGTGTAGCTTTGTTGGTAAAGGAATGGATCTGTGCCGGAATGAGAAATGATACAGGCGTAGGAGATCAAGACGCGGAATCAGTCTGGGTAGAACTAAGAAATAGCAAAGGAAAGGCAGGAGTCCCTGGTGGGAATAATCTGTAGGTTCCCAGACAGTAGTTACGCAGTGGGGCACAGTATAAGCCAGTGAATATTGGAGGCTTGTCAGAAAGGTTCGACAATAACCATGGGTGATTTTAATATGCATATAGGCTGGATAATTCAATTGGCAAGGGTGGCCTTGAGGGAGAGTTTATTGAATGTGTTAACAACATGTTTTGGAACCAACATGCAATTCTGGATTTGGTACTGTGCAATGAGGAGGGATTAATTAATGACCTCATAGATAGTCCTTGAGTCTTTTTTGCTTTTAAAAAAAAATTTAGAGTTCCCAATAATTTTTTTCCAATTAAGGGGCAATTGACCCGGGTTCGAATCCCAGCCTGGGTCATTGTCTGTGTGGAGTTTGCACATTCTCCCCATGTCTATGTGGGTTTCACCCCCACAACCCAAAGATGTGCAAGGTAGGTGGATTGGCCACGCTAAATTGCCCCTCAATCTGAAAAAACGAACTGGGTACTTTAAATTTATTAAGAAAAAAACAAAGGCATACCATATTGCAATGGCCAGTGGCAGGTTGTAAGACTGGAAAATTTTTAAAGATCAACAAAAAGTTACTGAAAAAGTAATAAAAAGAGCAAAGGTAAATTATGAAAGAAAACTAGCGCAACGTGGGCAGCACGGTAGCACAGTGGTTAGCACTGTTACTTCACATATCCAGGGTCCCAGGTTCGATTCCCGGCTTGGGTCACTGTCTGTGCGGAGTCTGCACGTTCTCTCCGTGTCTGCGTGGGCTTCCTCCGGTTTCCTTCCACAAGTACTGAAAGACGTGCTGTTAGGTCATTTGGACATTCTGAATTCTCCCTCTGTGTACCCGAACAAGCGCCAGAGTGTGGCAACTAGGGGCTTTTCACAGTAACCTCATTGCAGTGTTAATGTAAGCCTACTTGTGACAATAAAGATTTTTTAAAAATATATAAAAAAGATAGCAAAAGCTTCTATAAGTATATAAACGGGAAGAGAGTAGCTAAAATGAAAGTTGGTCCCTTCACGGATGAGACCAGGGAGTTAATAGTGGGGAACACAGAGATGGCAGAGATGCTAAATCCCCTTTTCAAACAGCAGATTTGAATTCTTTCCAGAAAGCTATTATCTCTTTTAAGTTACCAAGTAGTCTGGAAACAGCTTTTCAAATGAAGATAGACCCTTCTTTCAACCTGTGCAATACAAACCAGCTCCAAACTCAAAGCGAAAGTTAAAAACTCACAGAGCCACAGCCCAGCTCCATCCACACAATGATATCACTGAAGTCATGTGATAAGACTGTTGTAGGGAAAAATCTCTTGTACCAGTGCAGTCAAGAGGCCGAGTCTCAAGGCAAGGTTCACAGCATTGTTCTTTATTGTACAATTACTGAAACCTTCAGGGAGACCCACGCAGCCAGCTCAGAAACAGTGGCTTGGTCCACGTTGATCTCAACAATTAAACATTCGCTCTGGATTTTTATAGGAATCCAAATTCGAGCGGGAACATTTGCTCATACATTATAGTTAAAGGGTAGTTTTGATTTAGATCTCTCAGACAAGTTTAAACTGAGGATATGCATCTATGTCAATTTGCATCTGTATGGTGTGTGTCCTTGCTGATGAGATTATCTGTGCTCGCTCCGGTGTCCCTCCCTTGTCAATTTGCATCTGTATGGAGTGTGTTCGTGTCGATGAGATTATCTGTGCTCGCTCCGGTGTCCTTCCCTTCTCTAATGTGTTTTCCATTATCTCCCTGATGTGTCTCCTTAACTAAATTGACCTCCGATGTCTGTGGCTGTGCTATGCTTTTGTTTCTGTGTTTGCTAGATGAGGTGATCTTTGTCCTGCTGTGTGTGTGGGGGATGCTAATCTAATCTATACATTTCTTTTACTCCTTCTATTCTCGTTTCTTTGCCTGCCTTGGCCATTTTATTAATATACTATTTCATTCTTTCATAAGTCTTTGCAATACAGTTGTGCCATATATCCCACTGCCAGGGTCTTGACTCGCAGATATCCCGATCTCCTGGCCATGGGGCCGTTTTAAGATGCAGCTTTGTGCTGTTGCTGGGCAGAATAATTGTCTTCCATCAGTGCAGAAGGGGATTTAAACGAATGTCCACCCGGGTGTCCACTTCTGCATTGTGGGCACATTATATTATAAACGGTGCCAATCAGTCCAATAAAACAGTCCAATAAATGTTAAACGGTGCCAATCAGTCCAATAAAACAGTTTCATAAATGAAGAATGTTTGATGAGATGAGATAAAAATATGGTCTTGGAAAATGGCCTACTTCAAGACAAAAACATTTCTTAAAGGGACATTCCAAGACAGTGCGGAGTCTGCACTTCTCCGTGTCTGTGTGGGTTTTCTCCGGGTGCCCCAGTTTCCTCCCACAGTCCAAAGATGTGCAGGTTAGGTGGATTGGTCATGATAAATTGCCCATAGTGTCCAAAAAGATGAGGTGGAGTTACTGGCTTATGGGGATAGGGTGGCGGTGTGGGCTTAAATAGGGTGATCTTTCCAAAAGCCGGTGCAGACTCGATGGGCCAAATGGCCTCCTTCTGCACTGTAAATTTTATGATAAATGGGTCTTTTTCTGGTTAGCAAGTTTTAACTAGTGGGGTACCACAGGGTACTGTCCTTGGGCTGCTTCTCTTTTTAACCTTAGTCTATTTTCTCTGTTTAGGTCACCTTTGCTCATGAGTCGCCAGGTATCTTTATGATACCGCCACGTGGTTCAAGTTCAGGTTATGATTAATAACACAGCACACCGCTTAGTAAGGATTAAAACAACGGTCATTTATTATATACAACAAGCAATATTAATATCCTAATACTACTATTTATATAATAAACCTATCACTACTGGCCAATACTTAACTTAGGAAGAGCCCACCAGGTCAGGGAAATGAATGGCTTGTCCAATCAAATCTGGCCCACGGGATTCAAAAGGCTGCTACAGGTCGTGGCTAGGTGTCTCTACCGGATAGCGATCGCTGGATTCAAACTTACAATACGCGGTGGCTGGTCTTGCGAAGGTCTCGAGCAGGCGAAGATGAGAGAGAGAGAGATCTGAACTTGGACCCTCACTTTTATAGGGCCCAGGGGCTTCCTGCCTCCCGGGGCGGCCCTTGACCCTGAGTCCCAAGTGATTGGATTCTGTCCCCAATCTCTGGGGTCGATGTGTCCAATGGTGAGGCGATTCCTCGATTGGGGGGGTGGTCGCTCACCTGTCTTTGTTTCGGCCACTGCAGGCGGCGACAGGTCTGGCCCGGTATTCAATTGCTAATATGTTGCAATTGTTCCCGGGGATAGCCGATTTAACTGTGGATGTCTGAGTAGATTAGGTGTAAATAGTCATGAATGCAACTGCGGATACCTGGGTTGATGGGCTGTTGATAGCCCTGAGTATCGATCTGGGCTACGTTCCCAGAGCTGAATATGCAAACCTGTCTGCAGCTGCCTGCTTGTGTCTTCTTGGCTGCTTTTCCCAGCAGTCTTTCGGGTTAGCCGTTTTAAACTGGGTTTTGGCCAGATTAATCGGAACGCAGCCATTTTACATGGCTACAGGGCCTAAACTATTTACAATCTATATCAATGGCATGGATGTAGGGATAGAAGGTACTATAGCCAAATTTGCAGATGACACAAAAATAGATGGGATAGTAAGTTGCAATGAGGAAATAAGAAATTTACAAATAGATATAGAAAGGTTAGGGAAGTGGACCAACATTTGGCAGATAGATCTTAATATGGATATGTGTGAAATTATTCATTTTGGTTGGAAAATTGGAAAGGCAACTTAATATCTAAATGGAGAGAAGCTTCAGAATGCTTTGGTGCAGAGGGATCTGGATAGCTTCATGCATGCATCACAGAAAACTAGTGTGCAGATGCAGCAGGTAATAAGGAAGTCAATTGGAATTTTGGCCTTTATGGGTAAAGGAATAGAGTATAAAAGTAGGGGAATGTTGCTGCAACTGAGCAAGGCATTGGTAAGACAGCACCTGGAGTATTGTGCACAGTTTTGGTCCCCTTATTTGAGGAAAGATGTAGTGGCATTGGGTCAGTTCAGAGGAGGTTCACTAGATTGATTCCAGAGATGAGAAGTTTGTATTATGAAGAGAGATTTAGCAGTTTAGGCCTCTATGCGCTAGAGTTTAGAAGAATGAGGGGAGATCTATTTGAGGTATTGTGGTAGTAACCACTATGTTAGGGTATTACTACAGGTACTGGGCTAGTCCCTGCTTGCTGGCTCCGCCCAGTAGGCGGAGTATAAACATGTGTGCTCCCGTACAGCAGCCATTTCGCCAGCTGCTGTAGGAAGCCACACATCTTAGTGTAATAAAGCCTTAGTTGTATTCACCTCTTGTCTTTGTGCAATTGATCGTCCATCAATTTATTACACTAAAGTTTTCAGAAGATGGACCTCCGCATCAAGCCGGATCGCCTGCAGCTGGATCCGCAATCCAAGCAACGCCAAAAAGGACTTTGAACATTGGTTAGCTTGTTTCGAAGCTTACATCAGGTCTGCATAATCTAGCAACCGCCTCCACAAGCGTGAAGATCGATGGGCACAAGATCTCCTATCTGCTGGACTCCGGTTGCACCAAGAGCTTCATACATCCCGATACGGAGGTCCACCTCCGGGGTGTCGCTCCCGACTTGGCTCGCAGATCCAGGACCCTTACTCCTCCGTAAGCACATACGATTCCACAAGGTGGACCCGTTGGTGGAAAGGGTGCAGTTACTCCACGCCAACCCCCAGTATGCCTACGTAGCGTACCCCGACAGCCGCCAAGATTCTATCTCTCACAGGGAACTGGCACCAGCAGGTTCCGCACACACACACTCCTCCAGCAGGCGCCACCCTCCCCTTCCCTGGCGCACCCAGCAGAACCCCCCCCAGGACCATCCGTCCTCCCCCTGCCCATGCCCGAGGATGAAGAGGATCTCAGCACGCTTCCGGAGTCACCGAGGACAACACCGACACCAGAATAGCCGCCACCACTGCGCCGCTCCCAACGTCAGATCAAGGCTCCGGACCGGCTAAACCTGTAATTGGTTCTGGACTCAAATTTTTTTCTTCTTCTCTGTATATAAAACTTGTGCTGTATATAGTTCTCCACACCCCCCCCCCCCCCCCCCGCCCCCGGGCTGGGACTAATTTTAACAGGGGGTGAATGTGGTAGTAACCACTGCTGTATATATTAGGGTATGTATGGTAAGGTACTGTACTACAGGTACGGGAGTAGTCCCTGCCTTCTGGCTCCGCCCACTAGGCAGAGTATAAATATGTGTGCTCCCCGTACAGCAGCTATTTCGCCAGCTGCTGTAGGAGGCCTCACATCTTAGTGTAATAAAGCCTCAGTTGTATTCAACTCTCGTCTTTGTGCAATTGATCGTGCATCAGGTATATAAGATGATAAAAGGTATTGACAAAGTGGACGTGGAGAGGATGCTTCGTCTTGTGGGACATTCTAGAACAAGAGGTCATACTGGGTAGCCACATGCATGCAACACAGAAAATTAGTATGCAGATGCAGCAGGTAATAAGGAAGTCAATTGGAATTTTGGTCTTCGGATAAGTGCAAGTCGGTTTAAAACAGAAAACTGTGTACGTTCCCTTGGCCGCAGAAAAATACTTTTCACTATACTTCGGTACATATGACAATAAATCAGATCAAATCAAAGTCAGGGCAGGGTCTGGGTGATTGACGCTGGCAGTGGTCGCAGGCGGGGTCAGGGTGATTGATGACTGGCCAGTGGGCGGAGCCGGGGGCGGTGTCTGGGTGATTGACGCTGGAATTGGTTGGGGGGGCGGGGTCAGGGTGATTGATGGCTGGCCAGTGGGCGGAGCTGGGGCGGGGTCTGGGTGATGGACGCTGGAATTGGTTGGGGGGCGGGGTCAGGGTGATTGACGGCTGGCCCATGGGCGGAGCCGGGGGCGGGGTCTGGGTGATAGACGCGGGAATTGGTCGGGGGGGGGGGGGGTGATTGACGGCTAGCCAGTGGGCGGAGCCGGGGCGGGGTCTGGGTGATTGACGCTGGCAGTGGTCGGGGGCGGGGTCTGGGTGATTGACGCTGGAATTAGTCGGGGGGGCGGGATCAGGGTGATTGACGGCTGGCCAGTGGGCGGAGCCAGGGCGGGGTCTGGGTGATTGACGCTGGCCGTGGTCGGGTGGCGGGGTCAGGGTGATTGACGGCCGATCAGTGGGCGGAGCCGGGGGCGGGGTCAGGGTGATTGACGGCCGGTCAGTGGGCGGAGCGGGGGGCGGGGACTGGGTGATTGACGGCGGGCCTGGC